>NC_140590.1:553900094-554177594 GCF_964204655.1 Triturus cristatus | reverse complement strand
TTCGGAAGCTGGGCCCGGGGCTCGAGCTCCGTCCGGCGGGCCCCGGGATGCGGGAGCCCCCCGTCCTGCAAGCCAGCCGAGGGTCTGGGCATTTATTGAGGCCAAGGGAGGCTCTCCCCGGCCTGGCTAGGGTTAGGCAGCAGGGACCGGGCCCAGGGCTCGAGCTCTGTGCGGCAGGCCCTGGTGTGCTGGAGCCCTCCTCTCATCCTGCAAGCCCGCTGAGGGTCTGGGCACGGGGGTCCACCGGGGCCTGGGGAGGCTCTCCCTGGCCTGGCTAGGGTTCAGAAGCTGTGACCGGGGCTCGTGCTCTGTCCCAGTGTCCTGGGGTGCGGGAGCCCCCTGTCCTGCAAGCCAGCCGAGGATCCGAGCGCTGGGGACGGGGGTCCACTGGGGCCCCGGGACGGGGGTCCACTGGGGCCCGGGGACGCTCTCCCCGGCCTGGCTAGGGTTCAGAAGCTGGGACCCGGCCCGGGGCTCGTGCTCTGACTGGCGGGCCCTGGAGTGCGGGAGCCCCCCATCCTGCAAGCCAGCCGAGGGTCCGGGCGCTGGGGAAGGGGAAGGTGGTCCCCCGGGGCCAGGGGAGGCTCTCCCCGGCCTGGCTAGGGTTCGGAAGCTGAGCCTGGGCCCGGGCTCCGTCCGGCAGGCCCCGGGGTGCGTTAGCCCCCGTCCTGCAAGCCAGCCGAGGGTCCAGGCACTGGGGAAGGGGGTCCACCGGGGCCAGGGGAGGCTCTCCCTGCCCTGGCTAGGGTACGGAAGCTGGGTCCGGGCCCGGGGCTTGTGCTCTGTCCGGCGGGCCCTGGGGTGCGGGAGCCCCCTGTCCTGCAAGCCAGCCGAGGGTTCAGGCGCTGGGCACCGGGGTCCACCAGGTCCCGGGGAGGCTGTCCCTGGCCTGGCTAGTGTTCAGAAGCTGGGACCGGGCCCTTGGCTCGTGCTCCGTCCCGCTGGCCTTGGGGTGCGGGAGCCCTCCGTCCTGCAAGCCAGCCGAAGGTCTGGGCACTGGGGAAGGGGGTCCACCAGGCCCAGGGAAGGCTCTCCCTGGCCTGGCTAGGGTTCGGAAGCTGGGCCCGGGGCTCGAGCTCCGTCCGGCGGGCCCCGGGATGCGGGAGCCCCCCGTCCTGCAAGCCAGCCGAGGGTCTGGGCATTTATTGAGGCCAAGGGAGGCTCTCCCCGGCCTGGCTAGGGTTAGGCAGCAGGGACCGGGCCCAGGGCTCGAGCTCTGTGCGGCAGGCCCTGGTGTGCTGGAGCCCTCCTCTCATCCTGCAAGCCCGCTGAGGGTCTGGGCACGGGGGTCCACCGGGGCCTGGGGAGGCTCTCCCTGGCCTGGCTAGGGTTCAGAAGCTGTGACCGGGGCTCGTGCTCTGTCCCAGTGTCCTGGGGTGCGGGAGCCCCCTGTCCTGCAAGCCAGCCGAGGATCCGAGCGCTGGGGACGGGGGTCCACTGGGGCCCCGGGACGGGGGTCCACTGGGGCCCGGGGGCGCTCTCCCCGGCCTGGCTAGGGTTCAGAAGCTGGGACCCGGCCCGGGGCTCGTGCTCTGACCGGCGGGCCCTGGAGTGCGGGAGCCCCCCATCCTGCAAGCCAGCCGAGGGTCCGGGCGCTGGGGAAGGGGAAGGGGGTCCCCCGGGGCCAGGGGAGGCTCTCCCCGGCCTGGCTAGGGTTCGGAAGCTGAGCCTGGGCCCGGGCTCCGTCCGGCAGGCCCCGGGGTGCGTTAGCCCCCGTCCTGCAAGCCAGCCGAGGGTCCAGGCACTGGGGAAGGGGGTCCACCGGGGCCAGGGGAGGCTCTCCCTGCCCTGGCTAGGGTACGGAAGCTGGGTCCGGGCCCGGGGCTTGTGCTCTGTCCGGCGGGCCCTGGGGTGCGGGAGCCCCCTGTCCTGCAAGCCAGCCGAGGTTTCAGGCGCTGGGCACCGGGGTCCACCAGGTCCCGGGGAGGCTGTCCCTGGCCTGGCTAGTGTTCAGAAGCTGGGACCGGGCCCTTGGCTCGTGCTCCGTCCCGCTGGCCTTGGGGTGCGGGAGCCCTCCGTCCTGCAAGCCAGCCGAAGGTCCGGGCACTGGGGAAGGGGGTCCACCGGGGCCAGGGGAGGCTCTCCCTGGCCTGGCTAGGGTTCGGAAGCTGGGCCTGGGGCTCGAGCTCCGTCCGGCGGGCCCCGGGGTGTGGGAGCCCCCCGTCATGCAAGCCAGCCGACGGTCTGGGTGTTCATCGAGGCCAAGGGAGGTTCTCCCTGGCATAGCTAGGGTTCAGAAGCAGGGACCGGGCCCAAGGCTTGAGCTCTGTCCGGCAGGCCATGGAGTGCTGGAGCCCTCCTCCCATCCTGCAAGCCAGCCGAGGGTCCGGGCGCTGGGGACGGGGGTCCACCGGGGCCCGGGGAGGCTCTCCCCGGCCTGGCTAGGGCTCAGAAGCAGGGACCGGGGCTCGTGCTCTGTCCGGCGGGCCCTGGGGTACGGGAGCCCCCCATCCTGCAAGCCAGCCGAAGGTCCGGGCGCTGGGGAAGGGGGTCCACCGGGGCCTGGGGAGGCTCTCAGAAGCAGAGACCGGGCCGGGGAGTGTCTGTGGCTGGCTTTAAGTTTTCTGCCCACCGCTAGTTGTCAACCCCGCGCCAGAACCTCAGTAAAGACAAACACACTGCCATACTATATGTAGGAAGGTGCCCTCAGCAGCCCCACATCACAAGCAATGGGGAGAGGCGAAAAGCCCAGCACCCCAAAGCCTATGATGGCGCAAGGTCTCGTAAGAAAGAGACTTGATTGCAAGCAATCCACTCGTTTAACTTACTAACAAAGTTAAATAATAAAGTTTGTAAATAACTAATACGCACCAAATGAACACGCAGGTTAGTGAAGCTTGCCTATGTTGTACTAATGCGGATAACAATGAAGACGGACTAATACCGCTTTAAACAGGAAACTGTTGTGCGCATGCGTCAACTGTAGCTACACAGTATGACAAAATAACGCTTGAAGGGAAATTCTGCCGTATGAGCAGAAGACACTAAAATGGAGTCTTGAAGACTCGCGTGCATGGCATCTGCTTAGTTGAAACGAAAACAAGCTATTTTACTAACGCTAATTAGGGGAAGTATTAATAGGTAAAGGGGAATAGAGTAGAGGTGGGTGGTATACAGTGCGACAACTTAATTGGTGAAATTAATATTTGTCTTTCTGACTTTATTACTAGTGCGCATTTGGGCCTCTCATGTGTAACTGAATCAAGCTGAGTAATGCGGTGTCTGCACATGTCCACTGAAAGTTAACCCGGAACGATGACTGAGATATTGAACGGGAGCCAAGGACACAAGTGTTACACCCTAGGAACGGACGGTGAAGAGTTCAACGATGGGGACTTGTATTGAAAATGTTATTAAAATGTTTCTAAAGCAATGTGAAAGCATATGAGAACTAAATTTATTAATAAAAATTAAGGGGATGGGTTTCCGAACAATAGTTAAACTGATTTTAATGACATGTAATCATGGTGTGATGGAGCTTCCCCCTTGCCTTACCAATCATAATTCATATTTTTACGATATTGAAACTTTAGTGTGTGGAACATGAACAACGAAAGGTATAATTAAGATAGCCTCAGTTAGTTAGTCAGATGGAGACTTGCCGAATGCAGATGATGAAGCCTTGCTGAGAACAAGAGACATAGATGCTAATGCTGGAGAGATGCTGTGAGATGCTGATGAAGAGCAGAATGCAGAACCTGAAGCAGAACTTTCTATCCTAATTTAATTGGGTTAGATTAGAAGATCCGGAAGAATCTCGAGGAGGAAAAGAGTGTCAAAGAGGGGTGCGGCGCAATTGTCGGTATTCTAGAGAGGTCGACTATCCTGTTTTGAATCCTGTCCTGAAGTCTTTGTCTCCTGATCTATCCCGGGGGACCCTTACCAGCCCTTTGGCCAGGGGGTTGGTCTTTCACACCATTCTTTATAAATATAATTTCTCGTTATTTGCAAATGTTCTTTTCTCTCTGTCCTCTCCCTTTCTAAGCATTGATTATTGTAGAAGTCCGAAATATATGCTTGATATTTAATGAATTGATTTTTCTCTCCTATGAATGATGGTGACTGCACTGTATTTTAAAACGGTTCACATACATTTAATTTAGATAAAGATTTAAACCTTCCTGAGTCTGTGATTATTTTCTTCATAATTGAATGAATAGTTAGTTATGTTAATTATCACCATCAACTAGTTCAACTAATGGTCCATCGACCAGAGGAAAGAACTTTTTGATCAGTGAAGGGTTAGTTAGAGATGAACAGAGGTACCGAATGACTGATCCTGAATATTTTTTAATCAACAAACTTTGACAAATCAGCGGTTTACTCAAACGTGAGTTCATGGGCCCAGGTGAGTATATGGTAGTGGAGTATCTGTTGTTGGTATACCGCTGGATCAGTTTTATGGTAGCAGAGGATGGTTATTATTGACTAGTTTGCTGATAAATATGGATTATTGATTTGTTTAACAAAAGAGTTAGCGTCTTGTTTTATGCTGACTAGAAGCACAGGTTGCCTAGGCATCCCGGGAATGGAATAGCGGGTGGTGATAGAAACCACACTGCAGGAGGTTATTTGTCTGTTGTCATAACACTGAGAAGCTACGGAGGGCTGGCAGTGTTGTAGTAGGGATTATATCGTATAAAAGTAGAGTGCGAATGATAGCAAAAGGGGTTCGCTGGTGAAACTTCGGTCTTATTTCCCAATGCGGGTGACACTGAAGAGTAACAGGTTCTCCTGAGCTTGAATGAAGGGTAAACAGGGGTTTTTACTCGCAGCGGAAGAAGAGTAATTCTGAAACTCAAGAGTAAGTCGAAATCTGTTCTTTGTTTGGTAGAACAGACAGAGTAGCAAATATTTTTATGTTACTAACAGATTTTATTTCAAGATTAGTAAAAGAAATACGTTTTCGCATTACCTTGTGAAGGGAGGGTCAGTTGCAGGAGTTGTACTTGGTTACAAAGAGCCATGCTGGGATTTTTTGGAACAGCGGGTGTGAGAAAGAAGCAGATTGTAAAGGGAGGGTCAGTAGTGAGGTGCAATACTGATGTCACAAAAGGCCACGCTGACATTGGTCAGACTACGAGCGTGAGCCTGAATCTGATTGGTTGGTAGATAGAAGCCGCGCTAGGATTGGTCGAAAAAGAATTGTATGTTGAGTCCTGATTTGACTGCGGGTGTGAGCCGTATATCTAGAGCTAGAAGATATACGGAAGACTCTTTTCTATATCGTTCGTCTGAAATGTTTAGAAGACGAAAGAAAATGACGTTAATGATGAAAATTTAAAATTTCTTTAAGAAAGACAAACCCGTAAAGACTAGAGAGGAAATTCCTATTCCGCCACCTAAAACGCCTGCTTCATTTATGATGGAGAAAGGATATCACACGTGTATGGTTGGAGAATTGGGTGGAGTATACAAAAGGTGATGGTGTTTTGGCTTTTCCGGATCATGGTACTTTTTAATTTGAAGATATTTGAGAAATAGAATGAATAGGTTATAACCAAATCCTAGAATGATACAGTATGAAGCTTTGGAAGAACGGGAGATTGAGGCATTTGATAGTGAAAATTTTAGAAGTGGTCAGAGATTTAGACATCAGTATGAGTTGAGTGGAGATCAAATGAAGCGTTGGAGATGAGCTGTAGTGACAGAGGGTTTATATCCAGTATTAATGGCTGAACAGTCAGGAGGCAAATGTAAAGAAAAAACGAAACACATGAATGTGACGGGATATGGTGAATCAGATGATGAATTGTTGGAAAATATTTTAATCAAAAGCCCTCCACCGTTCCAAGAAGAAGCTAGTAGTCACCCCGAGTGCACCGATACTAGGAACGCCTTTAACCCCACACATTTTACATTATGTGTCAGTTAATAGGGTGTTGCAGGATAATGAGAGAGAACCCTTAAATAAAACTAGGGAAGAATTAGTTCAGAAAATAAGCCATTTGAATTTAAATGCCAAAGCCTTGATAGTACATGTGACAATTGGTCCTCTAATCCCATTATATGGAGATATAAAGGTTTGTCAGAAACCTCAAGCTGTGACAATTCCATTAAGCAGTCCTAGAAAAGAAGTAATAATTACTAATGATCAGGCCAGTAAAAATGAATCAGATTTCACGGAGAAAGTGGTAAGAATAACCCTGTGGTTTCACAGTATTTTTTGCAAAATGATGACGAATTGGACTACATGCAATGACGGTGCCTGAGGGGGGAGGAAGAGGAGTGCGTGCTTGGTGCATCCTTGCCGGTACATCAGACAGGTCCATTTATTGATGGGAAAGTTGATGATAGTGACATCACTTTTCTATTGGACAATGGTGCTACCCGGTCTACTGTGACAACAGCAGACATCCCAAACCTACCCCTCTCCGGAGAAACTACCCAAGTTGTAGGAGTGTAAAATAAACCGATTAGAATCCCAGTTACAGAGCCAATGGAAGTACATATTTGAAACTTTAAAGACATGCATCAGTTTGTAGTTATTGACTCAAGCCCAGTAAATGTGTTAGGGAGAGACTTATTGTGCAAAATGAACTGTACAATCTACTGTACGCCTGATGGTGCTGCTTTCCAAACACCTGATGAGGACAGCTAAACTAGGTACAGAAGTGGATGAAATGTTTTCATTAGTAACTGAAAGTGAATTACCAGAAGAATTGAGAGCCACAGTAAATCCAGAGGTGTGGGACTTTTCAGGAAAAGATATAGGGCTAATGGCAAATTTCGATCCAGTGAAAATAGTGGTACAAGGTGCAGTTTATCCAAATACACAACAGTACAAAATGAGTCCAGAAGTAAAAGCAGGAGTTGCTCCAGTAATTGATCAAATGATTAAACAAGGAATTTTGAAAGAAATAATGAGTAGTCCTTGTAATTCGCCAATTATGGGACTCAAAAAGCCTAGTGGTAAGTACAGGAAAGTGCAAGATTTATGAAAAATAAACAAAATTGTAGTGCCTTGTTGCCCAGTGGTGCCAAATCCAGCAGTGATCTTTTATCAAATACCTTGGAATGCAAGTTGGTATACAGTAATTGATTTGTGCCAAGCATTCTTTTCCATACCTTTGCACCCAGACAGCCAGTATCTTTTCGCCTTCAGGTTTGAAGATCGTATTTTGGCATGGTGCCGAGTTCCTCAAGGGTACACAGAGGGTCCCTCAATTTTCAATCAGATACTGAAAAAGTGTCTAGAGTCATTAGTCATGCCCAGGAAATCAGTTCTGGTTCAGTACATTGATGACCTATTGGTGGCATCAAAGACACAAGAAGATTGTGTCACTGACACAATTGCATTACTGAACGATTTGGCCGAAGGAGGACACAAGGTGTCTCCAGAAAAATTGCAGTTTTGTCAACAAGAAGTTAGATATTTAGGGCATAAAATAGAAAGAGGAGTTAGAAAAGTGACACCGGAAAGAATAAAAATATTCAAACAGATGCAACTACCTCAAACACAGAAGGAGATGAGTGTTTTTGGGAGTGGTTGGGTACTGTAGGCAGTGGATAAACAGCTTTTCCTTGATAGAGAAACCATTGATACAGTTGACTCGGAAAAGAGCGAAAGATCAGATTGATTGGAATGATGAATGCTTGGAAGCATTTGTGAAATTACAAATTGTCTGTGTGAGGCCCCTGCTTAGGCATGCCTGATTATTCAAAAGAATTTGCACTGTTTTGTTGAGAGAGAAAATTGTGAGCTTTCAGTTTTAACACAGACATGGATTGAGCCGACGTCCAGTGGCATATTTCTCTGCCACCCTGGATCCAGTGGCTTCAGCCTTACCTGGCTGCTTAAAAGCAGTAGCTGCTACTTGTATGAGTCTGGAGCAAAGTGAGTAAATTGTGATGGGAAATCCCGTAAAGATGTACATTCCACACTAAATTGAGATTCTTTTGACAAGAACGCGAACACAGCACCTCACTTCTAGTCAGCTGACTAAGTATGAAAGAGTGATTTTGGGAGCAGAAAATGTTAGTGATAAGATGTATAATAATGAATTCTGCCACATTATTACCAGATCCATGTTGTGAGGAAGTGAAAGATGAGATTGATCTTGATTTGTTTGGATGTGACTGAATTATGTACTAAGCCCCGTCTAGATATAAAAGAAACACCATTGAAGAAATCTGATCATGAATTGTTCGTAGATGGGTCATGTCTGAGAACAGAAGAAGGAGGGCTAAGTGCTGCATAAGCTTTATGCAAAATATCAGGCGTTATTGAAGCATCCTGTTTACCGGGAGTCAAAAGTCTGCACAAGTAGCCAAATTGGTGGCCTTAACAAAGGCATGCAAAATTGGGAAAAATTGGAGAATAACCATATTTACGGATAGTCAATATGGTTTTGGGGTTGTGCACTACTTTGGCCAGCTCGGGAGGGGATTTCTGACTTCTTCAGGATCTCCTATCAGAAATAGTAAACATGTAAAGGATTTGTTGGAAGCATTGCAATTGCCAAAAGAAATAGCTGTTTTCAAATGTACTGCACATCAGTCAGGAAATGACTATGTGACAGCAGGTAATAGGTATGCCGACCAAATTGCTCAATACTGTGCAAGTAATGCAATGGCAATCAACAGAAAAGTGGAAACAGGTGAAACCAGCTGCCAACTCAGTTCCAGAAACATGGGATGAGGTCAGACAGTTGCAGGAAGAACTTGAGGAAAAGGAAATCTGGATAAAGTCAGGTTGTACAAAAAGGACAGAAGATGAAGTGTGGGTGTACCTAGATGGCAGACCAGTCTTGCCAGATTGCCTACTCTCACAAATGGCAAGAGTATACCATGGGGCAACACATATTGGCAGGGACTCAATGATCAGACTATTCAGATAGAGTTGGTACAATCCAGAGTTTAGGGTAGTTGCAGAAAGCCTTTGCCAAAGATGCATGATCTGTCAGCAGCCAAACCCAGACAGGAAGATAGTGGTCAATTGGGGAACAATTGGAAAGGCAGAAGGACCCTTCACCAGGTTGCAGTTAGACTTCATTGAGTTGCCTCCGTGCTAGATTGAAGTATGTACTTGTCATAGTGTGCCTGTTCTCGAGATGGGTAGAGTTATACACCCCACAAGAAGAAATGACAGTCTCCCAGTTACTAAATTACTTTTCGGGGAGTTGATACCTCGTTTCGGTTTTCCAGTCACTTTGGAATCAGAGGACCTCATTTTAATAATGAGATCATTCGATTAATCTGTGCTGCATTTAACATTGAACAAAAACTGCACTGTATTTATCGTCCAGAGGCATCTGGAATAGTTGAACAGCTTAATGGCACAATCAAATCAAGATTAGGGAAGGTGTGTGCATCCACAATGCTGAAATGACCGGATGCGTTGCCTCTTGTATTGATGGGTCTCAGACGTATTCCTGACAGAAAAACAGGATTGAGTCCACATGAAGTACTCACGGGCAGGGCAATGAGAGAAGCATTTATTCCTGGAAATAAATTGATGAATATAACTGATGGTAGGTATTGGACTATTGGCTGAAATGGTGCGTTCTGTCTCATCAGGTTGGAGAAGACGCAGTTGCAAGGCAGCCAGACCAGGCACATGATTTGAATCCTGTAGATTGGGTGTTAGTGAAGAAACACGCGAGGAAATTGTGTTTAGCACCCAGGTGGGATGAACCACGTCAAGTCATCCTAGTCACTACCACAGCAGTGAAGTGTGCAGGTTTACCCAATTGGATTCATGCTAGCCATACCAGAAGAGTTTCGAACCTATCTGAATAACAAGAGCAACCACTGACTGAACAAGCTGAGTCGTCAGAAATTGAAAGTTGTGAAGTCGAAGAGTCTAGAGTGATAGATTCTGAAAGACAACTATATGACGGAACAGCCAAGTATAAGTCAGGAAGAGTGGATACCAGTGATTGAAATTCCTGAAGCTATTATCGAAACAAGAAGAACAAGTAAATTAGAGAGACAGGAAGGTGGAGAGGGAAAGAACACACTCAGGAAGAAATAAACAAAGCTATTCAGAAACCTGAGCAGGGTAAGATAGAAGAACAAGTTCAGGCAGAAGAAGAACACATTGAAATAAGGCCTGAACAGGACCAGGTAGACGTAGAAGAACAGGTTCAGGCAGAAGAACACACTACAATAAGACCTGAACAGGTGCAGGTAGAAGAAGATCCAAATACAGAAAATACAGAACAAAGACAATTAGAAAGGGAAGAAGAACAAGAACAGATTGTGCCTAGACAAATTGAAAATAAAAGAACTTTAGAAAACGACAAAGAAGGTGAAAGTGCAGTTCAGGTCAAAAGAGTTAGAAAAGGTGATAATAGGGCAGGTGGAGTACAAAGATAGAGATACTACTTAAGGAAGTCAGAGAATCAACCAGAACAAGCAAATGAAGTTTGAAGTCAAACTAGATTTAAACCAGTCCAAGACTGAGGATTCTGAACAGAAAATACAAGGCCCATGAGTGGATCTATGTTATTTTAGAAGAATTTGAAAATCTAGATTTATGAGAAGAATCAGAAAAATGTCATGTTGCACAGATTGATGACAACAGATTAAGACCACCTTAGAAATAAAGAGACTGGACTTTGGAATAAAAAAAGAAAAGAGAAAATACATTTTCTCGGATTAAAATATCAGAAGTTGAAGTAACTGAACAACCGAGACGAAGTTTAATACGAAAATGTTTTAGGTTTTGCTTATGTAGTATCTTGTTAGTAGTATTAGTATGGTTATTTCTAACAGTAGGAGTACCTTTTTAAATGAAAACAAGTAGTAAGGATAATACAACTACAAATGAGAAAGTAGATGGAATAAAAGGAACTAAAATAGAAATAGGAATAGAAGATGAGAGAAACTATCATCATAATGAATCAGACAATGATTCGTCTTTAAATGTGTTTACTAAATTGTTATTTCAGTACGTTAATACAATGGAAATTAGTGATTGTTATGTCTGTATGAAGTTACCGTCATCCGTGTCAGAGGGGGTTACTTATCACCATATACCCTTGACATATGGTATATCAGCGTTAGCCCATAAGTCACCCATCAACTGGGTGACTTATGGGCTAACGCTGAAGTATTCTGCCCGACAATTCCCAGGAAGGCTCTTTCAAAGCTCTTCAGAGAATATAAGGTAAATCAGATCAAGGTTAATTCCACCACTGGCACACTGACTATTCAGCCCCTCTAGCTAAAAAACATTATTTGCAATTTAGGCATGGTGTACTACCACTCCGTGCGTTTACAAAGAACTGGTGGGTGCACAGTCCAAGGAGTGTCCGGTTTGTGATGACACTCCTGAAACGGACCAAAATGTACTGTTTGTGTGTCCGTTTTACAAGAAAATTAGGCACCAATGGCTTCAACAGGTCTGCTGGAATCTCAGGACATCTCATTGTGTGGAGGCTTATAGGATATTAAAATATGATACCAGCCTCCCTATTGTGTATTCAGTTTCCCGATTCTTATTCTCGATGTGGTGTGTCTGTTTAACTGTATTAAAATCTAGCCTGGTTTATTTGGTTTTTTTAAAACTTTCTAAACAATTTTAACCCTTTTTACTGTATAAAAATTGAGTAGTTTTATATATACTAATGCTCTTTCTGAGACCTTTAAAATATTGCATTCTACAGCACTTTATTTCATTTTGCATAACTAAACTGTATGAAATGTGTTGTATTTTTAAATGTACTTTTATGGCCGGACAGGCTGAAATAAAGATATTTTGAATTGAATTGAACTTACACATATGGTATATCATGTAGTGTTCTATCAAGTTTATTTTATTTAACCAGAAAGCTTCAGTATTTTTATTCAAACCTAAATGTAGATTTTTCAGAACCATCTATTAGAAAGAATAGGAATCCAGTACATTCTATTAAAGATGCACAGTTTATGGGTGAATTTTTCATAACAATGAGTTCAATAGATATAGCACAAGCATATAAGGATAACCTAACATGTATATTACGTGAAGAAGAAAAAGTGTTTGAATTTGGTAGAGGAAAGGAGACAGGATTTAGCAAAGAAAGCAGCTGAACAGAAATCCCATGTACCTCCATGGGCTGAGAAAGAGGGAATGTATGCAAAGGGCAAGGCTCATGCTGCAATGTCCCTAGACTTTGTGAAAAGGGGAACATTCTGCCTCCATAGATTAAAGACAGATTAAAATAACATTTTCATTTGTTCCAATGAATGTGAACACAACTTCATAATTTTAGGAGGATGGGACTAAAAGGGGGAACAGATCTTGTATTTCCAGGAGTTTATTATTTTTGCATCAATAATGCCTATTATAGGTCACCTGTAAGATGGTATGGTAGTTGTTATTTTGGAATAGTTTTTCCAAAGATTTACCATGTGGACGGAATCAATGAAATATCTAATGGACTAGAACGAAGAAGAGCTAGTTTTTCTGAAATTGTAGGTGATGTATTTAGTGCATTGATATCCTCAGTTGGAGTCATTCTAAATTTGTGTAAAATTAGCAAATTGGCAACAATAGTTGATAGTCTTTCTACAGATACTGCCAGAGGTTTCTTGATGATTAATACAGAAATGGTTGAGATATGGTCTATGGTTTTACAAAATCATCTTGCTCTTGATATATTATTGGCAAAAGAGGGCGGAGTATGTGGTATGTTGAAAATTCAACATTGCGGCACCTACATTCCAGACAAAAGTAAAGAAATTAAAGGGTATATTAGAAATATTACAAGAATGCATAATGATTTGACCCAACTGGAGGTTGACAGTGTATGGGGAAGATTAACAAAGAGTATAACATCAATAGGGAAATGGTTTACTAATTTTGGAAAGAGTTTTCTAGGTCAAATAATAATACCAGTAGTTGTGATAATGACAATAGTATTGACAATAATGATAACATGTAAATGTTGCAGAAGCAAAGGGAAAAGAAGAATACATTTAGAAAGAGAGGGAAAGGAACAACGAAAGAGGGAATATGAAGAAATTCAGCTAGAAGAAATAAAAGGAAAGATATAAAAAAAAAGATGAAGAATTTGAAGGGAAAAGGAGTAACTGACATAAATCAAATGCAAGAAAAAGAAACTGAGATATGCTAAAGTTGGCATCTGGGAAGGGATGGGTAATTTTGTGATGGCTCAAAAATGCCATCAGAGAGGGGATTGATGGAGCAAGGTCTCGTAAGAAAGAGACTTGCTCGGAAGCAATCCACTCATTTAAATTACTAACAAAGTTATTAATAAGAAAGTTTGTAAATAACTAATACGCACCACATGAAAACGTGGGAAGCTTGCCTATGTGTGTACTAATGCGGATAACAATGAAGACGGACTAATACCGCTTTAAGCGGGAAACTGTTGTGCGTATGCGTCAACTGCATCTACGCATAGACCGTATAGAATCAACTACATTGTCCTCAAAATTAAAAAAGAAGACTGGTGAAGTTGATTCCCTCTGAAAGCCCAATTACACTAATAAGGGGCTTCAGTATTCACAATTTAAGATTCTTTTAAAACTGAACTATTGTCCTGAAGAAGGTGACGAAACACTTTAACACCGAAACGCCGCATCAACAGTTTGTTCTTTTATTTTTAACAATGTATTTTATTAAAATGTCTATAAATTGACAAATGTTTTTAAATATATGCACAAATAATGTGAATTGGTTAACTGTTTGTGGTAAATTGGCTGATATATTTTTGTATATAAAAATTGTCTTTGCCAATAACAATAAAAATCTTTCTATACAACATTCCCTTTCAGATTGTATGGTCTAATTTCATATAATAAATGTTTTATTGTTTTTTTACATATTAGTTTGTAATTTAGCAACCTGGAAATGCATTTAATTAGATTTCATTAAGGCCACGGATTGATTGTATCTGGTAAGCTAGTTGGGGTACAGCACTAGTTGTTTCTAGATTTGATGTGCTCAAATTTAGGAAAAGGGAATGTCAGAGGCCGGGTTCTGGAACGCCGGTTTTGCCTTCACCTGACCCACTCACCGATGTTTCCCCCTTGCAGTCACCGGACTCAAACACCGCTTGGACCGCGTCATCCGACTCTCCCTCTTCTGGGTTCTGGCCCTTTCAGGAAGAGACGGACGACTCCTGGCCCCGCCCATGGGGGTGGAACCGCACCGCGTCATCGGCTGTAAAAAGCCCAGCGACCAATCAAGACTGCAGCGTAACCGGGAAGGAGGAAGGAGCCAGGAGAGACGACGGACGGAGCCAAGAAGAAGAGTCGAGGGATCCCGTGGCATCGAGTATCTCGGAGGAGCCTGCTGCAGATAAGCCTGGAGGCCATCGTCCCCGTGAAGCACCCTGCCACGGTCCAGGAGGAACGTGGCTTGAGCAGGTACGGCAGCGTTTGCTGGGTACCGGGAGGCGGGTAGGGCCAAGAGCCGAGGGAGGAGTCGGGCTGCCAGGTGGGGAGTCCTAGTATCTGCGCACTCCCAACTCCCTAAAACCTCCTTAGGTGACGGAACCCCTCCCTACACGACCCACAGCCTTGGAGAGACCGGTGATATCCCTCACACCCTTTCCCTCAGCGGCGTTACCGCCAAACGACCTAATTGGTGTACTTTCTTTTTTTTTGTTCTGGTGACACCGCTGGCCAACCTCTACCCGGACGAGGGAGACAAGACAACGTGCATCAAAGAGGGAGAAGAAATCCCCCTGGAGGAAGGAGTGAAAGACTCACCCTCACTATTGTTACTTTGTACCCCTAAAAATACAATTCCCCATTAAACTTTAAGCAACATATCAAGCCTGAGTCGCGGTATTCCTGCCCATTCTGACAGAGAACTTTTGTGTTTGTGTACTTGTTTCCAGGTCACAAACACTGTCCTGGTTGCAGGCGGCAGACCTTTGAGCATCGGGCCGGAATATACGATCATATGTATCAGCATGGCATCCATCAGCCAATGCTTGCCTGCATATGCTGGATCCCCTCTGTCTCCGTACCACCACTCAATAAGGATGAGTAAATGTGATGCCGCATGGTAGGCCTGGATATCTGGAGTGGCCATTCCCCTACAATAGGTAGATTGGAAGCAGGTCCGCAGCGCCACTCGCACCACCCCCCCACCCCAAAGAAACCAAGTGAGGATCGCATTCAGTTGCTGGAACCACGAGGGCAGTATCGGATACAGGAGCAGCAGCTATTTTTAAGCAAATTTGAACGTTGGAACTCAGCCTACACTTTCGGTGACATGCACATCTTGAAGTAACACAAGCAAATTGTTATGAGGTACTGTTTCTAAAAAAACAACTACTGGAGATACTCCTTATTGTTGAACTGTGGCTCGCCTAACTTTTGACATTGCCATTAAAGGTTGTTGAAACTATATTAATGCTATATCTGTTCCTAACTTTCACATAGCTTCCAATTAGTATTTAATACATATTCCAACAGCCTGATAAGCCTCCTATGAAATGGAAAAAACAGTTATGCTGTTTTGAAAAGTATTTAGTAGTGGTGAAATGCCATTAAGTTTGAGCCTGTCAGGAAAGTGGCTTTACCTTGCAGTCATCTGGGTCAAGAAGCGCAACATAAATTTGGCTATCTTCTATAATTGGATGCCCTACCTGATCAGTTTGGTCGCTGGGATGAATATACGGCAGGTGTGGCAAGACTTTCAAAGAAGTTCTTGGAAGAACAAAGTGTATATAATTTCTGTAAAAGAAAACAAGCAGCTGATGAGAGTGGAAGAATGTGTATGTGCTCTGAGGTTGCTAGCCTCAATATGAACATTTGGGGCAGCACTGGACATCTACGTAAGAGACCAGTTTGTCTACAGTTGTTTTTTTTTTTTTTAAAATCCAGGAGTGTCTTGTGTGTTGCAGAGATTCCACTTTGTTGGAAGTGGTGGATATCACAAAGGGATAGTGCAATCATTCATTTCAAGCAAGCATATTTCACAAAAACATTTCCTACAGAAGAATGGTGGTGTGAAAGTTGTATCTGAAGTTGAAACTGTAGGGTTAGTCTCTGTAAGGGACAACAGTATGGGTTGGAAAATTCAACAAGCTTGCTTCCAGTGTGGTTCCATGGCACACTTGGGATATAATGAGAATAGCCTGCCATTGGGAAACGCTGTAATAAACGTAAAAAGATAGGGCACTTTAAGGTTGTTTGCAGGGGTGGCAAAAAACAATTTGGGATGAACAGTGTGGATCTTGATGTTGAAGATTCACTATATGATCTTTCCAAAATAGTTCTTACAGTAGGGTTGGAACCTGGTAAAACACCAAAAGTGAAAGGGCCTTTGTGTGATGTCTTGGTGGGTGACATTTCTCTCAACATCGAGGCTGATTCTGGAGCTCCTATTACTATCTTGTCTGACACCGTATTTTTTTAATTTATAGGGGCTAAATGTGATTTTGAAAGTTCCAGATGTTAAACCTGTTGACACATTTAAAAAAAGTTTTTTTTCTTTATTCCGTTATTCAGTCATACAGTACAATAACAAAAACATAAGGTACAATCACATTCGTCATATAGCTTTCATATAGCAAAACAGGGTGTTGGTCTACATACAGAGTTTAGCGTACGTATAGCATGTCAATCCCCCAAGGCCAGGATCATCATCGGGAGACTTGTCTAGTGGGTCTTCACGTTGGGCTTTCTGCAAGTATGCTGTAAAGGGTGCCCATATGTCTTTGGGCCTAGACGCCACAGGGAGTTCTTCAGCATATCGCATCAATTGATACAGTATGTTATGTCTTTTAACCATTGTGCAACTTGGGGTATTCTTCTACCACCCCAATTTTGGGCTACTTTCCTTTTCGCTAGCAGGAGTGCAATCGCCACTAATCTCCGATTGTGTGGTCACAGTCCTGGAACAAGCCTCAATAGGCACATGAGTGGGGTGCACGCCACCTTCTCCATCATCATATCAGAGAGCGCCTCAGTTACCGGTTCCCAATACTCTTATACCTTCTCGCAGTAGCATGCTAGATGTAGAAGTCCGCTTCCATGCATTACATCTTTTGCATGCAGCAGACTCCCTCAACCCATATCTATGCAACTGCATCAGGGTGTAGTAAAGCTGTTGTATATATTTAAAAAGGATCATTCGTAGGTTGATCCAGCGAAAGGCCAGGATGAATATTTCACAATCCACATATCATTCACAATGGGCCCATATACACATTCAGATTTTCCTGACTGTTTCGCTGGGGGTCAAATTTTATTTCACTTTGATCTGAATTAGTCAATACTTAACTAATCTTCACAAATCAACACTATTCCTTTGGTCAATGGACCATTAGTCGAGTAGTTGATGGTGATATTAACAAATTCATTAATTTATCTTATAGCTTTTCAAATAAATGATCATAGACTCCAAGTAAGATTCAATAGATTTTATCTAATATTTCAGGCAAAATGAACACTCATTTATACAGATTCACACTGTAAACTCCATCAATTTTCATGGGAGAGAAAATTCATTTATCAAATAACATACACAAATACATCCAACAATCTCAACGCATTAGGAGTGACAGATGAAGAGACAAAGGACATAATATCTCGTACTTTGAAAAGAAATATGCAAATTCAAGACAGGAATTTTAGTTACCTAATAGTGAAAGGGAAACCCAACACCTGTCCAGAAGGGTTAGTGGGGGTCACCTGATAGTCAGGAGACAAAGACTGTAGGACAGGTGCAGGATAGGTTAATACTTACTATACTTCTCTAGAACCCGACGCACCGGAGCGCATCCCTTACACTCTCTCCCTCCTCGATATTCTTCCGCAAAATTTTCAATCTAATCAGGCTGTCTTAAGTATTGAATCTTCTCAGTCTGTTCTTCCCAGCAGCAGTTCTCGCCCACTCCTCACTCAGCATCAACGTCTCTTCATAGCAGCTCTCTCTCTCCCTTAATCTCAAGTCACTCCAGTTATACCCTTTAATTTTGCATGTCCCACCCTCAAATGTTGCAAGTATCTGTGAATCATGAACTATGATTGGGCCGGGCAGGGGAGTTGTCATCAAGCTGGATTTCAGTTACGTGGCACATTATTCTTTGTTAATTAAGCAAACAAAGACATTTTCCCCGTATGTGAATGTCGTGTGTATGTTAATTTTTATTTCAAGATACTATTTCTACTTGTTAGTACTTGTAAAAGAGGTTGATTCGAGCAAGTTTCTTTTCTTTGAATCCTTGCTGCATCAGTAGCATACTAGATGCATGAAGTCCGCTTCCCATGCATTACATCTTTTGCAAGCAGCAGACTCCCTCCACCCATATCTATGCAACTGTATCAGGGTGTAGTAAAGCTGTTGTATATATTTAAAATGGATGATTCGTAGGTTGCAGTTAGCTGTCAAGTGTCCGGTTAGTGAGCAGCAGTATTCCCAGTCTTTCCTTGTAATTGGGGTGTCTAGTACTCTATTCCTCCTCTCAATACCTCTGCTATATTGTGTGGCTATCTCTACCTGCATTGCAATGTATAGTCGGGTTACCAGTTTCGTGCAGGATGAGCTAGCGAGCATGACTTTAAAAAAATAAAAATAGTTTTTATTAGCATTTGATTGTAAAATACAGTACACATATATCAGCTATCATAGGATGGCACGTCACGGCGACAGTTATAGCCACATCCCATTGTACATCCTATCTGTCATTTCAGTAGGCTACAGCGCTGATGTGAGGAGGTACATGGGTATAAAGCATGTGTCCATGAGAGATTGTCTGTTGTCTAAACTGAAGATCGGGCATGAGCTCTCAATGCTAGCTCTGTGGGTGACTTGTTGCTATCCTTGCAAATAACAATCAGAACTCTTCAAAACTGGGGAGTAGAACTGGGGTACAAGGTGTCTATGATAGCATCGCAGAATCGGGGCTCGCAGATTTAAACATACGGATTGAACTTCTGGTTGTGCGGTGCTAAGAGTGGGGGTAGGGAGCATCAGACCGGGAGTGGTATATGAATCGTATGCCCCAGGCTACTATCTCTGACCCATTAAGTGCCTATTCTATGGACGGACTGCAGTGGAGAGCCACGGCATGCACATTCACCGCGGGGGACCGAGCGCTCTGGGACGGTGGTTCCTCCACTGCTTCCTGTTTAAGGGAGTGTAATATGATGGCCCATGTCATAGATATGGGGTGCTTGTGGGTACCCTCAAGATCTTCAGAACGTATCACCACCTCTTCCGCGGCACCCCATTTGGTGACCGCCCCCTGCCAGGCCGCTATCGGGGGTCCCCCTGGCGCCCTCCAGTGCATTGCTATGCAGCGTTTAGCTAGAAGCAGTGCCAAAGACCGCATCTCTATTTTCAGCGACTTGCGGCGCTTGTGTATACCTAGTGCGCAGGCCTCCCATGTGTGAATGTCAGTAAGTCCCACGACTGTGAGGAGGGTGGCATTGACTGCAGTCCAATAATCGCGAAGCGTTCGGCAATCCCAAAACATGTGGAGAAAAGATGCTTCGGGCATTGGGCATCTGGGGCACGTAAAGGGCGTGTCAGGGTCATACTGTTGGAGCTTTTCGGGCGTCAAATAGGCGTGGTGTAGTATTTGGAGTTGTATGCTTTTAAAACGATAGTTACAGGACACTTTTTTGGGGAACTCTAATGCCTGGTCCCATTCCCTGTCATGTAGGGGTCTCAAACTCAGCTTCCCACTTTTCCTGAAGTGGTCTGAGGGTGATTAGTTTTAGAGCCTACACCGCTTTGTATATCCAAGTGACCAGGTGACGCCCTGGATCCATCTGGAGTAATGTGTGAAGCACCGGGTGTGTGCCACATTTTACGACAATCTTCTAGCAATTGTTGATGCAAAAGAAATTGGGCCTGAGAATCTCCATATCCGCTGCCAGTTACGCGAATGTCTGCAGTTGTCCATTCGAATAGAGAGCGCCTACCTCTGTGACCTCGTGTGCTGTGCGAAGTATGGTTGGGGTTGGAGTGAGCCCAGTAGTTGTGGCTGTTTCCCCCAGCTCGCGGCCCGCTGTCCATTTCGAAACCCACTGAAGCTGGGCTGCTAAGAAATAGACCTCAAAGGAGGGGGCGGCCAGTCCCCCATGAGTCAGGGGCAGCTGGAGCTTAGCAAGGGCGATTCTCCTACGACCTGAGCCCCGAATAAGAGAGCCAAGGAGGGTGTCCAGTTCACAGAAGAGGGAACGCGGAGGGACCACTGGAAGGTTAGTGAAATAGTAGAGCGATCGCGGAACCAATATAATTTTGGCAAATGCGATTTTGCCAATGACTGCCAGGAGAAGATCTTTCCAAAAGTGCACGGAAGACCTGATACCAGCCATTAACCTACGATAGTTCCCTTCATGTAGGTCTTGCGGTGTGTGGTATAAGCAAACACCCTAGTGAGCATGACTTGTAGTGGTTTTAGTGTCTGTGGCACCGCTGGGTGTAGTGGATTCACTGTTCTAAGGGCATCTTTCAGTCTGTGGTACGTAAATGTCAACATAGAGGTACTGTGTCAATTTCCCTTCCCAAGTCGTGATTTTCTGCCAAGCCTTGACCATACTGTCAGTTGTGTTAAATTTCCCTCTGGGGCTTGGTTGGTCCGTTTTTGGCAATAGAGCTGTGAGTGGCGTGGTGTACACACCATCTGCCTCCACCACTATATGAGGAAGAAAGGGGGGGAGGTACCAGTAATGTGCAAAATGTGTTTGCACGCAAAGGTATTATAAATATAGGTCTAGAGCCCCAAATCCCCCTTGTGCTTATGGCCCAGTGAGTGTCTCTCAACTACAACGTGGCTGCTTGCCCGCCCAGACGTGTCTAATCAGACTGGGCCGTACTGCAGTAAAGAAGGCTTTAGTCAGGTTGAGAGGAACATTGGTAAACAAATATAGAAAACGTGGGAGAACCACCATCTTTATGACTGCCACCCTGTCTGCTAGTGTCAAGGGTAATCCATCAGGCCACCTGATCCTCCATTTTTTTTTGTGATTGGTCTTTATTGAAAACATCAGGATTAGAGCCTGATTTAAAAAAAAAAAAAAAAAGACTTTTATTGATTTTTCAATGTGACATCATAGGAAAAATAGCCCGAAGATCACAATAAATTATCAAGCAATGCAATTAACGGCCAGTACAGGTGTTCCCCCCCCCCCCCGCTCATTTGGTAAGGTCCTCCCTCCCTCCTCCGTGTCGAACCTCATCGCCTTGGCAACAGGCATATTTGCTCGCCGGGCCGCCTCCCCTCCCCATATCTGGTTGCATATGATTGTCCCAGAACACCTCCCATAATGAACATCCCATTGGCATTCCACGTGCGAATGCCACCTGTAAAGAGGAGTCAGTGTAGGGGACATTGAATTCTAAAAACACATTATGTGGGCGTGGCCAAGATTGCGACTTGATAGGACGTGCTGCTCGTCCTCTCCTGCTGGCCGCCTGACAAAGCACCGGCGCTCTGCTGTATAGAGCGACCGAAGATCACGCAACGGAGTCCCACTGAGGTGGCAGAGGCAGCGGTACCTGCGAGGGACGGAATTGCCGGCGATATTCTTTAAAAGCGCTGCTATTAGCAGAGTGATGAGGGGCGGCCCGGCCGCAGCCTGCTGCGACGTAGCCTAGGCCTCAGAGCGGGGACGGCCGCGCTACGTATGACACACTGGAAGGGAGCTCCCTGCGGCGGACCGGGACTCTGAGGCCCACTACTGGAGGCGATCGCTGAAGACTGGTGCAGCCCTGTCACCCGGCCCGCGTAGGGGAGCCCCACTGATATCCCCGACAGGCGCCTGCCCGTGACGGTGCGACGTATCCACCATCTTGGGTGAAGCCTCGAGGCCCGCCGCTGACGCGGGACCCGGCTGGCAGCGCCACAAGCCTGAACATCGCTGCTGCCACCCGGATCACAGGCAAGTGTCCGCGCCGCAGGGGAAAGCCGCAGTGCATATCGGCACTGGGAGTTGCAGGGAGATGTACGGCTGCCGGTGCGGTGAATGTGGAGCCTCGCAGCGAGTCCCGCAAAGAGACACAGCTGCGCACACAGCTGGTGACACAGCGCCAGTGCTGGGGTCGTGGAGGGTTGCGCTGCAGCACCCTTGAGACTTGCGGGCTTCACGAGGGGCCGCCTGTGGGGACTGTGCATATCCTTCACGGAGCTAGTGGCATCGGTTGCAGCCCCCCATTGGGACCGAGGGGCGTGAGGGCTTGGCGACGTGTTGTTGGACACGGCTCGGCGCATCTGGAGGGACTGCGGTCACCGGCCGCCCAGAAGACACACTCAAACCCGAGGAGCACATGGAGACCTAGAGTCTCGTCGCGATAGTACCTGGCTGCCAACGGGGGGTGCGTAAGAGGCCTGGCACTCTCCCATTAGAGTGAGTCTTAGGGGTGACTAGAAGCTCGACGCTGTTGTACAACATTGTACAGTGGACTTTCACTCCAAAGGCCCCCCCACCAGCGTGAGACGCAGGGCTCCCGGACGCATGCTATGGCCTCTCGTCCATACATAGCATGTCCACCTCCGCGGTCGGAAGGACAAAACCCTCAAGGACCTATTTGCAAAGGCCCAAAAGCGGCCAGAAAACTGGAGATACTCCACTGAGCTCGAAGGCGGCAGACTCTATGGGTGCTGAAGGAGGGGAAACGATCACCAAGGCCTTCCTTGAATCCCTGTTCGTGACCCTGCGTGAAGATCTGCAAACACTTAAGCAGGACCTCACGACGGAAATCAAAGAGGTCCGCAGAGACATGGACGGCATCGGCGAAAGGGTCGTTGAACTAGAGGAAAAGACTGACAGGCGAGAGGCGGAGATGTTGACGCTACAACAAAAAGTTATCCGCATCCACGATCAGCAGGTGGACCGCCAGTCCCACCTTGAGGACTTAGCAAACCGCTCTTGATGCCACAAAATTAGGATCCGAGGGGTTAAAACTGATGAAGAGGTGGGCGACATCTTCAAATACGCCAGAGAGCTATTCAATCATGTTCTGGGAAACCCGCTCGACACAGACATAGCACTAGACAGAGCGCACAGGGTGGGACCACCGCGCCTGGGCAAGGCTCCACCATCTGACAGCTTAGTTTGTGTGCAAGATTTTCGGACCAAAGAAGAGATCCGGCGGAAGGCGCGGCAGATGCATCCATTGACATTCCGTGGCCAGACCCTGCTTCTGTACCAGGACCTAGCCGCTCTGACACTTCACAAAAGAAGGCTTTTTCGACCAGTTACCTCATACCTTCGCCATCGCGACATCGCATACAGTTGGGGCCACCCGTTTCGCTTGATTTTTCGCATGGATGGCAAGCTGTTTCAGCTCCGGTCCCTCGCGGAGGCCTGCCGCCTTCTAGGAATAGATCCCCCGGCAGACGTGAGCAGTGACGAAGGCCCCACACCTGGCACCGACGACTCTAAGCCACGATAGAAGCAACAGGGCCGGCGACGCCGGCTCAAACAACTGAACCCAGCCGAAATATCTAAAGGCCAGAAAGCAGCATTGGAGACACTGCCGGCAGAGCTATCAAAGACACAGTCTGGTTGACTTTTTCATAATGCACTTAAGTTTCATGCTGGGTCCGCATATGCTAGGCGAGCCTAGCGGGAGGGGGAGGGCGTGTCACTGGCCACGACTTGTTCCCCATGGACAGTTCTCTCCGATCATCGGAAGATGATGGACTACGACACGTCTTTTGTTGCTTTTCTAGTTCACTTTTGCCTCTCTTTGTGGGTTTAATTACAGACTTTTTGGGGGATTACTTTGTTTGGTTTCTGGGGTTCCTTGTCCACCCGTTTTTTTTATAGATTATCTTGGTCCACGCAACCATGGCACTTCAGATTCACTACCCACCACACGCCCCTGTAGTACCAGACCCCAGATCTTGTGCATGCTTGCAATCTCTCCGAACCCCTAAATGCCTTCTACTATGCTTAAAGTGCTCACCTTGAACGTGCGGGGCCTTAATAACCCTGTGAAACGTAAAGCAGTTGTATCATGTTTAGACAATGAAAGTGCAGACATTTGCTTACTACAGGAGACGCACCTCCTTGCTAGAGACTGCCATCGCCTCCGGTCGCACAAGTTCCCACCTCAACTGTTCTCCTCAGGCCCCACTAAATCAGCTGGAGTAGCCATTTTAGTTGCCCAGATGTTCAAAGGGGAGGTTCTACATAAAGAAGCCGAAATCAAGGGTAGACTGCTCACTTATCGATTTGCACTGGGCGGCCTGACACCCCCAACGAAGGGCAAGAGCAATTTTTACACACAGTCCTCACTGAAGCAACAGCCATGACGGACCGCAGAATCCTCTTGGGGGGCGACCTGAACTTGGTTTTCAATAACACTATGGACAGATCAGGCCAACGTACTACTCAGACCGGGGCGCTGTCGGTGGAGGTATTAGCCTGCTTACACGATCTGGGCCTGCGGGACTTGTGGCGCAGCTTTCACCCCCTCAGTCGCGAATACTCCTATTATTCCAGTGCGCATCATACCTATGCTAGGCTGGACTATCTGCTGGCATCTGCACCCATTCAGACGATGGTGACAGGGGTGGCGATGGGGGTTGCCTCCCTCTCCGACCACGCGCCAGTCATCGTCACCCTCGCCCTCACACCCACACAACTATCCACGCGGACGTGGCGACTCCGAGACACCCTTTTACACCAGGTAGTGGTGGTGGACCATATACGACGCTCCATAACGGATTACATTTCCCATAATGCTAATGAGGATACTACCCTCGCTACTCAGTGGGCAACACTCAAAGAGATCATAAGGCGGGGAATTGATAGCTCTCTCAGCAGCAGAGAATGCAGAGCGCAGGCGCAAGAGGGATGAACTCACCCAAAAAACCAGGGAGTTAGAGCAAATGCACCAACGGACGGCAGCACCACGGGTCTGGCGCCAACTAAAATCCGTATGGCAGCAACTCGCAGCATTAGACCAAGACAAAGCGGAATTCGCAGCACTTCAGCTGCGCCATGCCTACTACACAGGAGGGGACAGATGTGGACGCCTCCTGGCCCACAAACTGCGTGAGACCCGACAGCGACAGGGGTCCGGGAGATCCAGGGGGGAGACGGTAGGCGAGTCTCGAAGGACCTGGAGATTGCTGAGGCGTTCCGGGAATTTTATGCCCGCCTTTACGCTGGCGCACCGCTGTCTAATTCAAATGGGGCCGCCTTCCTTGAGTCTGTGGACCTGCCAGCTCGGACCAGAGCTCAAGCTGACCACCTCGACAGAGACTTTAGGGTTGAGGAGGTTGTCGCTGCCATCGCACGCCTCAAACCGGCTAAGGCCCCCGGGCCAGATGGCTTCTCTGACATTTTTTATAAGACATTTTGTGCCTAGGTTGCACCGCTCCTTACCCAGCTTTTTTTTTTTTTTTTTTTTTTTTTTTTTTTTAAAACCTTTATTGACAGTTTAATCAGTTACACATACGGGCCTACAACCCCCGGGGCCGGCCGCTAAGCAGTCAGAATAACAGAGCAGGGCTATCACAGGCAGTACCTCGGGGAGCAAAATCTCGTCGCTAGCATACTCTCAGTCTCTGAACAGCCCAAGTAGGAGACCAGGATAATAAAGGTTTACATTTTATAATAGAAAGGGATGGAAGGATCAGGTGCCAAGCAGTTTCCCAGCAGCGAAAAATGGCAGGCAGAGCGATGAACGTCAACAATATCCAGCAGTCTATCTTAGCAATGGCGCTTGAAACAGGAAGTTCAGGATGTGAAGAAAGGACACGGCCATTTGCGCCTGCAACCCCCTGCCCCAAGACCCAGGAAACTCCACGGAAATTATGGCACTCCGAAAACAGCAGTGATTAACAACAAGGGAGTTCTATCATGCTGATCCCAGAAAAGGACAGGAAAGAATAAGAGAAGAAAACGAGGCCATAGAAAAAGGAGGTGAAAGACTAAAGAATCCCCCCCCCCAACCCCCCACCCTGCACCTCTGCAGATGAGTATGGCCCCTCCCCCCAGCAGTGTGCCTGTCGCCCCGGAACCAGACCCGAAATATAGAAGAAACAGAGAAAAGGAGTGGGAAAAGAGCCCCCACCAGACGGGGGGGGTAGAGAGAGTATTAATAAACTGGAGGAGGGCCTACAGAACACGCCCCCGGCTTCTCCCTCCCGCACCATACGTTGTCCCATAAAGTAACCAATAAAGAACACCAAATCGACCCCGTCAAGAAAGGAGAAAGGAGCATTACATACTTAGTACAATAACCGTTATACCGTGTGAACACACAACTCCCGAGCCCGCCCGCCTAGTAGGTGACCACCTCTGAAGGGTCAGCCTCATCCTTGGCCACTCTTTGAAAACCCACCCATGCATACCCCTCGTCCCAGCGCCATGTTCAATGTCACCAGGGAGAGAAGTGTCCAATTAAACTCAGGAAGCGACACACACCGGTAGGGTAGAGGGCTCTGAAGATCGATACAGTCAGTTCTATGGAGGATCGTCTTTCCCAATACCGAGCCAGGATTTACACTGCACACCAGGCCCAGGAAGGCGGAATCAGCCAGAGCGGGCGACCGTAGCCTGGAGGTTGCCCGGGTCGTCGGAGGCCGCGCACGGGTCAAGGCCACCACCCCCCACTCAAGCCCGAGACCTCCGGAGCCGACCAGATCCACCGCCAGCTGATCGCACGTTAACATACTGTCCGGAGAGTCCAGGCGTGCACTATTCACCGGGGCGGCCACGACACTGTCCCCCCGTGCGCGGCGTAAGAAGTCCCAGCGTACCTGGGGATAGGCAGGCGGCAACTGTTCCGACGCTAATGTCACTCGATCGAGCTTGCTCCCCAACACCCAGGCGCCGTGTATCAAGGTGGAGTGAAGGGCACCGAGAGCCTCGAGAAGGTCACCGTACCCCAGTACAGCTCCCGGCGCTCGCTCCGCTACGTTCCTCAGAGTCTCACCCTCCCAATCCTGCTGAAACCCGGTGTACAGGATGGTGGACTCTGTCGTACCAAAATGGCCGCAGGGTAGGTCCATCCCAGATCGGGACCGGGACTCAGACACAAGCGCCTCGGGTTCCATGGCACTGGTAGCAGATTCCAAGGGCAAGCAAACAATGTGTCCGGTGTGTGGTCACGGGCCACAGTCGCCCCCACCACGGACCAGCGCCCGCGAAAATCCGGGAGTGGCCCGCAAAAATCGGGGCGAGGTACGGGCGGCGTCCGGGCAGCTAACCGGCGAAGGATGAAGCAATCACCGGAGAGTCTTGGAGTTGCCACCTCGGGCACGCACGCGTTCAGCTACGCTTTAGACACCTACTCCCTGGCGACTCGTGCGACGGGGGTTGTAAGGCTATGCCCCAAACTGCGTCAGGTTTTTGTGTTGTTATAAGCCACGGTAGGAATGGGGCAAACTCAGGTACTTGTGCGGTTCTTCCCGGGCACAATCAGACACCAACAAGCCAAAAGGGGTCCAGCACAAGCTCCACACCCCCCGCCGAGCTCCCTTCCAAGTGAGTGGGCCTCCTATTCAGTTAGTCAGCGCAGGCAGCACAACAGTCTCTGCTAACTATATGGGACCGAGCGTTTCAGGCTGCACTGAGCCGCACCAATCTGCCGAGTCTCCCCGCTCCGTTGGCTCAGGATCACAAAGGCCGGGGCAGGGGGGAGCGGACACCGCCAGCAGGTCAATGGCCCTCGAGCCGGGCTCGCAGGCAGGCCCCCGCGGTCAGAGCGGCCGCGACAGTAGAGCACGGCGGTGCGCCGGGCTATCGCGCCACCGCCGTGAAAAAGGAAGCCGGCCAAGGGCGTCTCGCCGGGGGGCCACAGTTGGTTGGGGGTGTAGATCGTATGCCCCGATGCAGGTCCAGGCAATCCTGAGGGCAGGCAGCGGTCCCGGCGAAGCGGGGACAACAGGAGTAATTCTTTGTTAGGGACGAGCTGCCGCCATCTTCCTCCTCGCGGCCGGCGCGCCCTGCCTCACCTTGGTCGAATCGTTTCAGTGCCGCTCCGGAGCCCAGTCTCGGCTCCCCAATCTTCAGCGCTGCTGCTGCCGTGTGTCCGCCTAGTTGCCGCCCAGGCCGCTTGGGGCAAGGATCCCTCTGCTGGCTCCACAAGTCGCGGCGCCACCGCCGGGTGTCAAACAGCCCGGCTGGGCTCTCCACTTTGCGTCCCGGCTTCAGGCCCTGGCGAAGGATGAGGCTTCTGGGGACGATTTCTCCGCGGTTGGGCGAGCTACAAACACCGGGACCGGCGGGATGGGGTTCGTTGGTATTCCGGTCACTTAATCTGTCGAGGGATGAAGCGGATCAGTGAACAGGATAGTCGCGGGCTAGGATGGACGGCGGAGCTCCCTCACAGCACGGCCATCTTCAGCCCATGCTTGGCCACGCCCCCCCTTACCCAGCTTTTTAATTCATTCGCTGAACCCGGAGCGATCCCTGGAGATATGCTAGAAGCCTCCATAGTAGTTATCCCAAACCAGGGAAAGATAAAACCACTTGCCGGGCCTATCGCCCCATATCCCTTCTTAATATTGATCTTAAATTGTACACGGGATCCTAGCTGCCCACCTTGCGCCCCACATGCCTGGCCTCATAGACCCAGACCAGGCAGGCTTTATCCCGGAGCGCCAAACTTCAGACAACACTAAATGGGCCTTACACCTCATTGAGAAAGCCACGCGCACACAGGGCGAATACATGATGCTCACTATCGATGCCGAGAAGGCCTTCAATAGGGTTCATTGGCCTTATCTGGAGCAAGTTCTAGAAAGGGTGGGGTTAGGAGAAAGGTTCCGCACATGCATCTTGAATTGTTATAAGTTTCCCACAGCTACAGTCCCCGTGAACGGTCACACCTCTTCCCACTTCCCTATAGAAAGGGACACAAGGCAAGGGTGCCCCCTGTGACCCCTTCTTTTCGCGTTCTACATGGAACCCCTAGCCCAAAGGATCCGCCACACGCCATCTATTACCGGGATTAAATTTGGCGGTTATACCCACAAGATAAGTCTCTACGCGGACGACGTCCTGATCTCGCTGTCCGACCCCAGAATTGCGCTGCCAGCGTGTCTAGCGGATCTTGAGACCTTTACACGGGCCTTAGGGTTTAGGGTAAACCGGGACAAGTCAGTAGCCATGGACCTCTTCCTAGCACACTCTACCCACGCACACTTGCAGGACCTCCACCCCATTCAATGGGCGACCAACACAATTGCATATTTAGGGATCCAGCTAGCTCCTTCCCTGCCGGACATCGTATAAGCTAATTACGCACACCTGAGGCAGAAGATCGGCAGGGAGCTTGGCCAGTGGAACACTATCCTCTCTCCTGGCTTGGCAAAATAGCAGCGGTCAAAATGACCATGCCACCCCAGATCCTATACCTATTCTGGACTATACCTCTTTGGCCGCCCCAAGGGTAGATACACCAAACACAATCTGACCTGGTACAATTCATATGGAATGGCCGCAACCCGCGACTCAAGCAAGCATTGGCGTCGCTCCCACCGGAGGAAGGGGGACTTGGGATTCCTGACCTTCGGCTATATTACAAGGCAGCCCAATTGCGTCATCTAGTCGAATGGAGTTGATGGGAGTCAGAAAAGCATTGGCTCTTCCAGGACCAGGAAGTGGCAGCTAGACCTTTGCAAGACATTCTCTTCCTCCGGAAGCGACACAGACCTCCCAATTTATATGCATCTCACATCACCTGAGCTACCCTTGAAGCGTGGGATCACACTAACATTAAACACGCTCTCACTACGTTCCCCTCCCCGCTCACCCCACTGTTAGACAACCCTGACTCTTTCAACCCGGTACATACGCGGTAGCCTTTGCACACTGGAGAGCCTTGGGGTGCCGCTCCCTATGCCTTATGTTTGATGCAGATGGGGTTATACCGTTCCAGCAACTCAAGCAGGAATACGGACTGCCTGAAACTGAACGGCTCCGCTATCTCCAGATACGGCATTGGGCGCTTCATACCCAGGTTAAACCGGATGCCAGCAGACAGCTTTCCGCCTGCAAGCGGTGGCTCATTCATTACCCGCACTTCAGACAAAAACATGATTTCAGATCTGTACAAAATGCTACAAACCACGAAGGTACATATGTATAACCCTGGTCGGGTGAGATGGGGAAAAAGAAATAAGGAGAGCATTGAGTCACAAAGAATGGGAAGGGGTGTACTATAGCGCTCATCACTCAGCATATCACATGGGGCTGATGGAGACTCTTACAAAATTAGTTACCTACTGGTACTATACCCCAGAGCGCCTTCATTTAATAGATCCCACTCAAGAAGCGACGTGCTGGAGGGGTTGTGGAGCTGTGGGTACCCTAGTACACTTGCTATTGGAATGTGTACATCTTCAGTCATACTGGAATCCGGTCCTGGACGAAGTGGATAAACACTTCGACACAGAAATACCACGCTTCCCAGCGTATGTTCTCCTGGGCCTTTCGAATCCCTTGACCTACCCGCTAAGATCCCGTAGAGGCCGCTTGATGGCGATTGCGCTAGGCTCTGCAATACAAAACATACGCACTGGCGCACCCCCCACATACCGACTTTTACAGGCTGGCTATACTGCCTGTGGCATGTCTTGGGAATGGAGAAATTTACTTTGACAATGGCAGGTAAAGGATCCATGTACTCTGAGCTATGGCAGCCTTTCCTGTCTCTTCTAGCTTCTGAATTTAGGTAGTTCACTTGTCCCCGGTATCTTCGATTGTTGCGCCTTTCCGCCCCACAGCAGATCGAACAGGAACATATGGGCTCTACTGAGGGAACCTGAGTAGCAGTTTAGATCTTTCATTTGGGGGACAAGAGACAGGGGTGGGGGGTGGAGGTGGGGTAGGGGGGTTTAATAAGGTTCCTTTTATGGTTCTGTATGCAATGTCTCCTGATATTTTGATATGCCATTGACAAGCATTAGGTGGCCAGTCAGGCCCTATGTTAAGAAAGTGACTATAGCAAACAGCGGTTGGAGTATTGCTGAACCTTTTTGTATGATGAAAATTCAATAAAGGGATATAAACCATAAAAACACATTATTACAACACCCGCTACCACGCTTCCCCCTCTTCCCAAACTCCCAGAAAACGCACTCCACCCCCCAACCCCCTCAGGCATGCCGCTCCCTCAAGAAAACTTCAGTTCATGGTCATTTAGTGCATCCACCATGTTCTATGTCCCTTGCATCCCGGACCTCAGGGGTCAATAGCATGGAGAGAGTGAAAGGGAGCACGCATATGTACCCTCCCTGGCCCCATATTATTTCCAAGTATACGTGGAATCGCTGAACTTAGTCACCCAGTACTTCGCCCCTCTGCGTCTTCTGCATCCTCAGGCGGGTGTTTCACCAGGTCCATCAATGCCATCCAGGCATGCGCCATTTCCAGCAACCTTTCATTCCCTGCAGGTCCCCTCACTCTCCGCCCATTTCACTAATTCCCTATTCCATCTCAGAAGGTTGGGGGTATTCTTTGACTTCCAATGAGTAGTAAGCTCCCTCTTTGCCAGTACTAACCCCAAGTCTATAAATTTACTAGTGACTTTTGTCTTGGCAGTGTGTGAGAACCAATGCAACAGACAACAACCAGGAGTCAATGCTACTTCTCTCTCCGTCACTGTGGCCAGCCAAGTCATCACCCCTCTCCAGTATTCTCCCAGGTATGGACACTCCCAAAACATATGCAAGAACCCCGCCCCCTCCAGATTACATCTTGGACAGGTGGACGATACTCCAAAGTACTCGTTGATTTTCCCGGGTGTAAGGTAGGCCCTGTGCAGTATATAGAAGTGAGTTAACTGAAAGTGTGCGTTCCTGGTGCCCTTCCAGGCCTGTTCAAGTATCTCTCCCCATTGCTTCTCCTCAATGGCCTCCTCCAAGTCTGTTTCCCATTAACGGCGTAAGTCTACTAACGGCTGTCGCATGTCATGTGTGATCCACTGTGAGAGGACCTCGGACCATACCATGCCTGCGACCCTTCCCCGCTCCTACCTGTGGGCCGCAACCGGGGAGACCGGCCTCGAACGATCCCGTAGACAGCAAACACCATTGTGGAGGCTGGCCCCACCCCATACACTACAGTCCCCTACAGGTCCTGGCGCCGACAGGAATGACCCGGAAGGGGGAGGGACTAAACCCGGATGTGCTTCTTCACTACAAGAGAAAAGAAGCATCGCAACTGACGACGGACGCACTGGTGCCGGAGAGAGGAGAGAGAGAGAGGAAGCAGCGACGGTGGAACAGGGAGAAGACCGAAGAAAAGAAGAAGAAGTTCAGCGTGACGAGGAGAAGTACCGGAGGAGGACGGAACCGGAGCAGAGAAAGGCCAAAACGACGGGGCGGAGTCCAGAAGCAGAGGACGCCGACGAGGCTCCGGACGAAGCGTGGTACGAGGAGTGGTGGACCCCACAGGAGGAGGCTGGAGAGTGGCCGCAACCAGGAAGTGTTGCGGCGGGGCCGGTGAGTGGCTAAAACCACGGGATAACGGGAGCGGGAAGCGGGTGGTAGACAAGGGGAGGGGTTGCCTACGGGGTCACCGAGGGTTGCTTTACTTTTGGTGGTGGTACAGTGGTGCTATCCAGAGCGTCCTGGTTTTCTTTTCTATTTCCCCCCCCTGCCCTCACCGTCACAGAGAGACACACCCTCCCTAAAGGGCCATTGACGTCCTCGGGGCCTTTCCGACTCCCTACCTCGCTTAGACTTGGGGGCTGTATCTAAAGAAACATCCATACCCTGAGGAACACGGGTGCGGTGACGGGTCTGTCATTTCCTTCCATACAGACAGGCCATATCCCTGACGGTCTCTCGTTTTCTTTCCTTGTCCCTCTTATGAGCCTCCCTGGGGAATCCACTGCGACAGACACCGAGTCAGCGACCAGAGGAAGAGACCGCCCCAAACCAGCAGAAGAGGACGAGATCGTGAAAGCAAGCCAAGAACTCGGGACTCTGATCCAACCCCATATCCCCCAACTAAAACAAATAAAAACCTAGCCACTGACTCAGTACATTCGGCCTCCGCGTCTGTATATCCGGCCTGCTCTCCCACATCCACCTATATAGACATATAACTGCCTTGATAGTCCCCGCTGCCATCACCACATACGGACAGGCCAGGGACGTCATAGGCTCCACCAAACCCTCTTGCCAGTGCTTTCTAATGGCTACCGTTAGTGCCGCATGGAAGAGACAGTCCCCTGCATCTTCCCATTGGCGCAGTTTGCTCCAGTCACCTCCATGAGGCAGTTCCTCACATATCCGCAGCGGAATTTCTGGCGCGTACGGGACCCGCACGAGCCCTTCCAGCCAGGCGATTCAAACATTGTCTCATCGTTCGTAAGTTAGGGGGAATCGTTGTCACTCACTGGCAACCGCAGCAGGACCCGAGAGAGCTGGGCGCCACCTGATCCTCCATAGTCGATGGTGCTCGGCTATAGTTTTGCTTGAGTACTATTTCAGGATTCTTGTGTATCCACACACCCAAGTACATAACTGTTTCAACGTTCCATTCCAGCGGGAAACCCAGTTCATGTGGGATTGTGCTATCTGTTAGAGGAAATATACTTTTTTGGGTTGTTTTTTTTTGCAGAGTTTTATATAGCGCGAACTTGACCCGAATCCAATCAGGTATCAAAGCACTTTACATAGCACCAGTTACGTTACATGAGGATACACATTCATTTTTTTAAAAAATTGGTGTGTGGCACGGGGAGATTAAGTGATTTGCCCAGAAACACAGGATGTTTTAGCGTCGTTACCGAGACTCGAACCCAGTTCTTCCAGGTCAGGGGGCTTAACCGCTCTTCCGGGTTTCTGACATACAGCACCATATCGTCTGTATATAGTGATATAGCTAATGGCCACTGCCTAAATAAATATCAGTGTTGAATCTGCATGCTTCTGCTGCACTCTTCATGCCAAGGGCTCTAGTGAAAAATCGGATCTAATGACACGCAATTATTCAGGACTAAAAAATCAATCAACTTTCTTTCCATCTTCAATAAATATGCCAATGGAACTCTTGACGTTTGAAAATAATGTGATGAGGGACCTGGACAAACCGGACAGAAAGAAGACCTTCACCAAGGGAAACCTAACAAAAAATGAAAGAGACACTGGACAAATTGATGAAGAATCAGGAAGTTATAATTAAGCCTGCAGATAAGGGTGGGGCTATTGTGGTCATGCAACATGAAAAACATGAAGCTGAAATTTCCCGCCAATTATCCAATGAACAGCACTACAGATGAACGGATGAGGATTGGACAAAACTGGTACAGTCAAAGCTAACCAACTTAATATCAATCGGAGAAGAACAAGGATGGCTAGCAAAAAAAGAATCTCAATATCTTTTGAATGACAACCCTAGGGCACCCATGATGTATGTCCTTCCGAAAACCCATAAGGACATAGAAAATCCACCATCGAGACCGATAATATCTGGGGTCAACTCCATTCTAGAGAGACCGGACAAATATGTTGATACTTTCCTCAAACCTTTGGCGAGTGAAACCGCCAGCTACATCAGAGATACCGTGCCCGCCATCACACCTTTGGAAGGCCACCCCTTTGATGCTGAACATGAGATGCTGGTAACTCTGGCTATAGTTAGTCTATATACTAACATTCCCGAAGAAGCGGGACTTGAAGCCCTCCACTTCTTCCTGGAAAAACGGGCACGACCCTACAATGTCCCTACCTTTTGCCTTACAGAATTGGCTGAGCTATATCTCAAATACAATTTATTTACCTTCAATGATGACCAATTTTTACAAATCAAGGGGACCGCGATGGGGTGTCCCTTCGCCCCAGAAATGGCAGTGATGTTTATGGCCCTATTTGAAGAAAATGAGTATATAACAACAACCCCTACTGTGGACACATAAAAATTTGGCATCGCTATATAGATGATGTGTTCATGCTCTGGAGAGGAACATCAGAACATCTAAAAAAAATTCTTACCTGGCTCAACCAAAGGAATCCAGACATCCAGTTCACCCTCAATTTTAGTCAAACTGAGATGAACATTCTAATTTTTTTTTTTTTTTTTTAAACCGTTTATTGCAATCTCAAGTATATACAAGTATGGGCCTACAACCTTCCGGCCGGCCGCTAGAGTAACAGGAGCACCTGACAAACTTACAAAAGGGCACTTGGCGTTGCAGAGAAGTAAATCAGGAGGCATCAACAACGTGGGCCACATGACTCTAAGCCCACAATACGGTTTCATTTTATACAAACACAACAACATAGAAAAACCACACCCGCAAGGCAACCCGCAATCGAAGGTAACCACACGTGCTCCTCAAGTGAGGGACCCCGACCATACACAGGAGTCTAAAGAGGGGGAAGGGAAACAAGTCCAGGACTGGGGGAACTCTGTGCCCGGGGCTGGGGGAGGGGGTCAACTAGGGGGACGGAGCCGGTGATGCAGCAGGCAGCAGTGGTGGCTCGCAGATACCCCCGCGGTAGGCGTTCCAGGGGCCCCATATTTTCACCCACGCCCCAGGCTTGCCCCTCGCCACATACACCACCTTTTCTCGGAACATGCACCAATCCATATGTTCTTTCCAGGCCGACACCGCCGGGGGCCGCTGGGATCCCCACAGTTGAGCGATGTCACGCTTAGCAATCATATATCCCAGTGTCACCCATCGCGTCTGCGGAACCGAGTAATCATTTGGTTCCCACACATTCAGCAAGCATCTCCTCGCTTCAGGCAACAGCGCGACATGCGTAACCAGACGCAGGACCTCATGCACACCACGCCAGAATCGCTCCACCTTCGGGCATTCCCACAAAATATGCAAAAAAGTCGCCAAAGCACCACACCCACGCTTACACAACCCATCCTCGGAATAACCCATACGCAGAAGCCTTGGCCCCGTCATGTAAACCCGGTGGAGTATCTTAAGCTGGACGAAGCGAAGGCGAGCCGGTATGGCCACCTCCTTCGGAGAGGCCACCGCGGAAATCCAGTCTTCGTCGTCCAACTCCAGCCCGTCGGCAACCCAAGCCTCACGGAGGCTGGTCAGCAGGCCCGAGCGGTCATTAATCAATTTTTTGTAAATGAGGGAGATCGTGCTATCCGGAACGTGGCCATCCAGCACTCTATCCTCCAGGGGGGAAGACTCCGGGATGGAGGCGACGTCTGGGAAGACGGAGCCCAGCGCATGACGGACCTGCAAGTACCGAAAGTATTCACTGCCCTGCAGCTGATACTCCGTCTGCAGCGTCTCGAATGTTTTAAATCCCCCTCTCGTCCAGAGGTCCCCCACTTTACTGATGCCAATCGTGTCCCACTTCTCGAAGCCCTTCGAGGTCCACAGGGAGCCCAACCGCTGAGGCGCATACAACGGCGACGCCCGGGTCAAACGGTCCTTCCACGCCATAGCTGCATTGGCCGCGTGCCACACCCGCACCATGACACGCGTGGGCCCCGTCAAGCGGGGATCCGGCGCGCCATAGTAGAGCGCTCGATTGTAGTCGCCACCGGGCAGGAGCATCTTGTCCATTTCAAATGCCGGGTTCAAGGCGGGCCCATAGAGGCCGTGATTAATTGCAGCTAGCTGGGAGGCCCAGTAATACCGCTTAATGTCCGGGAGGGCAATCCCCCCGTCATACCACGGGAGCGTCAACTTCGCCAGGGCTATACGCGGCCTCCCGTCCCAGAACAGGCGGCGCTGTAGACTCTCCACCTCACGGAAGTAGCGCGCCGGGACTAGGTCCATAGTGTTCTGGAGAGCGTACAGGAAGCGCGGCAACGACATCATCTTAAACAATGCCGCCCGGCCGAGCGGCGAAAGCGGCAGGCGCCGCCAGCGCACGACGTCCTCCTTCAGGCGCTGGAGGGGGGGAAGCAAGTTTCGCTCGTAGCGGGCCTCCGGGTCCAGCGTGATATAGACACCCAGGTACCGAAACCCCTGCGAGGCAATCTGGATCGGACATCCCCGCGGGAGGACGGGAGCCTCCCCGGAAAGCACATAGACACATGATTTAGCCCAGTTGATGACAGGGCCTGAGTTACGGCCAAAGGAGCGCAGGACATCAACCAGGACAATCAGTGATTTGCGCGGGGAGGCTAGGTACAAAAGGATATCGTCAGCGTAGAGGGACACGCGGTCCTCATACTCGGGGGTCCAACGGAGACCACGGATGGAAGGGTGCCACCGCAGCCACTCCGCCAGGGGTTCCAAGGCCAATGCAAACAGGAGCGGCGACAAGGGGCAACCCTGTCGCGTGCCCCATCCAAGCGCAAACGGGGCCGAGACTCGCCCATTCACTACCACCTGTGCTAACGGGCCCGAGTACAACAATTTGACCCAGCTGATGAATCCCGGTCCAAATCCAAATTTCGCCAGCATCGCCCAAATGTATGGCCATTCGAGCGTGTCAAACGCCATGGTGGCATCCAAGGACGCCAAGATGGCCGGCTCCCGCACAAACGGAACACGCGCGAGCACCCCGTGCAAGCGCCGCAGATTGAGGGCCGTGTTGCGATGGGGGATAAAGCCAGACTGGTCTTGGTGGACCAAATCGCCCACCACGCCGACCAGCCGGTTGGCGAGCACCTTGGCAAGGATTTTGGGCTCCGCATTCAAGAGCGAGATAGGCCGATAGGAGGTAACCCGGTCTCGGGGTTTCCCCTCCTTGTGGATCACCACGATTGTAGCCAGACGTTGGTCCGGCGGGAGGGAGCCCCGCGAGTGGGCCCCCAGGAACATCGCGCGGAGGTGGGGTGCCAGTACGTCCGATCGCAGCTTATACACCTCGATAGGGATGCCGTTCGGGCCCATGGCCTTGCCAGATGCGACCGAGCGTATAGCGAGGGCAATTTCGTCCGAGGTAGGAGCAGCATCCAACGACTCCCTGTCCTCCACCGAAAGGGAGGGCAGCGCGATATCTCGAAGCAGGGCATGGGAATCCGCCTCCGAGCAGGGAGAGACCGGGGAATACACCTCGCGGAAATAATCCGCGAAGCAAGAGACAATGTCTTCTGGCTCGGTGACACGTACACCATCCATCCTCTCAATCAGCGGAACCACACGACTCGCTCTCTCCTTTTTATCCAACCACGCAATCAATTTACCAGCCTTGTCACCCACATCATACAGTCGCCCCTGTTGCTCTCTACTGAGGCCCCTGGCTGCCTCCGTGACGAGGGCCCTATAGGCCGCTTGCTTAAGGTGTAGAACATGCAGTGCAGCATCCGTCACCCCACTCCCCAAATCACCCTCTAGTTCAGTAATTTCGGCCTCCACTCTGGTCACCTCCTCCTGCTCGCGCAACCCGGGCATGGGATATGAAGGAGAGGGCCTCCCCCCTAATAACTGTCTTGAAGGCCTCCCAAAGGGAGATAGCCGAAGGGACAGACCCCACATTCTCCTCAAAATACCGCTGCAAGGATTTAATCAGGTCAGCACGAATAGTGGGGTCGCGCAGGTACCAGGCATTGATTGGAGCTACCCTGCCCTCCCCCCTCGGGAGGACACCCAAGTGCAACAGGAGCGGGGAGTGGTCTGAAATACCCCGCGCCAGATGGCGCACCTCTCCCACCCTCCCAGCATAGGCCGCAGGGACAAGGATATGATCAAGCCGCGAGAAGCTACCATGGGCACCCGAATGGAAGGTGTATTGCAGCTGCGTGGGATGTTTTAAGCGCCAGCAGTCCACCAATCCCAATGTATCTAAGAGGCCGGACAGCCACGCCTGCGCCCGGGGGAGGTCCCTAGGGGGGTGACGATCCATAGTCCCAGAAACCACCGCATTGAAATCCCCCCCAACCACCAGAAGCCCCCCCCGGAAGGTCAAGGAGGAGGCGCCCCAGGTCCGCAAAAGTGGTAGACTGTAGCCCCGGTGGGACATACACTGAAACAAAGACAACCACTTTGCCCTCCATTCTCCCCACCAAGGCAGTGTAGCGTCCCCTCTCATCATGGCGCACCTCATCTATTTCCAGCGGGAGCGAGTTCTTAACCATGATGCCCACCCCCCGCGAGCCAGACGTGAAGCCCGAGTGGGCCACCAAACGATAGCCCCGCCGATTCATGGCACAAAAGGAATTACCAATAAGGTGTGTCTCCTGCAGAAAGACCACATCTGGCGAAATTCGTTTCAGATACTGCAGGACCACACCTCGCTTAATCCTATCCCCCAGTCCATTAACGTTCCAAGACAACAAAGTCTAGTCCCTACCCCCCATCACATACAGAAGCCATCATTCGTCCCCCCGAGAGCACCTCAAAAACACCAATACATTAAAGGGTTTGCCTTGCGGTAAAAACGAACAACACCCCACCCCAACCCACCCATCCCAACACAACTCCCCCCTCCCTGCACCCCTGCATGAGCCCAAACAGCCCCTCCAAAGTGCAGTGTGCCTGTCGCCCCATAGATGAAAACACTAACTAGTCCCCCAGAGGAGGAGGGAAAGCCCCCAAGAGACCCCGTACGACCTCCACGGGAGGGGAACTTACACAATCAGTCAATGATGACAATAATGTTGTCCAGAGCAAGGCCTACTATTGATCCCTCAGTCCTGATCCGGCAAGCCCTCCCCACCAACCGCGCCCCCCCCACCCCCCCGGCCCCGATCCCCGGGCAAAGTGTCCAACCAGTCCCCGGCCGCCTCGGGACGATCAAAAAAGTGCGTGCGGCCATCCACCTCTACCCTCAACTTCGCTGGATAAAGCATCGCATACTTGAGGTTCAGGTCCCGTAGGCGACGTTTGACTCCGAGAAAACTCAGTCTCTGCTTCTGGACCGCCGGAGTAAAATCAGGATAGAAGTTTACGTCCACATTGTCGAGTCTGACCGGTCCTTGTTGCCTAGAAGTCTGCAGGATAGCGTCTCTGTCCCGAAAGTTGAAGATCCGGGCAATGAGAGGCCTCGGAGGGGCTCCGACCTTAGGTCTCCCTCCGGGGACCCTGTGGGCACGTTCCACTGCGAAGAGTTTACTCAGCCCCCGGGGCTGGAGACGGGTGAGGATCAGGTCCTCCACAAACAGATCCGCCGCCTCCTCCTCACGTCCCTCCGGCACCCCGACAATGCGAACATTGTTCCTCCGGGCCCGACCCTCGGAATCTTCCAGTCGACGATCCATCAGGGTGCTCGCCTGGCCCAGTCGGCGCACCTCCTTTTGGAGGGCCGCCACGTCCGTTGTGAGGCCCGAGGTGGTGTGGGCCAAAGAGTCGACCCGGTCATTCGTCTTGGACAGATCGGCCCTCACCAGGCCCACATCCACGAGGACCGAGTCAATCTTTTGCGCCAGAGTGTCAAAGCGCTGGTCAACTGAGGCCTTCATCTCGGCGATGGCGCCCATGACGTCCCGGAGGGTCAGATCCGCGGGCAGAGCAGGAGCATCAGTCGGGCCAACAGGGGGACCTACGCGGCGCCTCTGGAGAGCCCTTCTGGAGGGTGTAGCGGTCCATGCTGTTAGACTGGGGGGCTGCGCCACGGCGGGTCGATTTCACCTTTGCCCGGTCGCCATCTTGTTTCGTGGACATGGCTCCAGTCCCCAAATCGTGCCACTCTCCTTGAAAGGGGCTGACAAACCAGTTCACGGGCTCCGGGGGAGGGCGACCACGCCTCGCGACCCTACCTCGCTTGGCAGCAAGGAGGGCGCGAAAGCGAAAGTGAAAGTGCGGGGTACGCGAATCGCCCAGCCTCGCCCGCCGCTGTTGTTCACTTTGTCTCCGGATCGCCCCACAACTCCAATCCGGGGGGCCGGCGTGGAGAAGGCCGCAAACCTCAATCGATGCTCCCGCCGGTGTCCGAGGTCCGATTTGGAAACGGAAAACGGGTGGCACCTCAGCTCGGTCTCACGAACACAGTCCCCTCGTCTAGGACAGGATATGGTCAGGATTTATGCAGGAGGTCGCGGAGGTCCTCGGGAGCCTCGCACCTACGCGGCCATCTTGGTTGCGCGCTAGGCTCCTCCCCCGAGGTGAACATTCTAAATCTCTTGGTGAAACATGAAGAGGGAGTTTTGTATACCACTCTATATACAAAACAAACAGATAGGAATTCACTCCTGCACTTTTCAAGATTTCATCGACGAAATCTGCTTGAGAACTTGCCTTACAGCTAGTTCTTAAGAATTAGGTGCAATTGCACCAAGAAGGATGATTATTTCAGCAATGCCAAAACACTCTTGAGCAAATTGGCAGACAGAATTTATCCTAGAAAACTGCTGAAGCGCGCAATGAAGAGGGCATGGTACACCCCAAGAGAAGCCCTGCTGATTCCAAAAGAAATGCCATTGCTATGCGTCACTACATTTTCCGGTTTAACAAATAAAGTCAAGAAAATTGTACGAAAAAATTGGAACACAGCAAAGGGACTGGATATATTCGTGAATACACCAGTCTTCGCTCTGAAGAAAAATAAAAGTATAAAAGACAAACTGGTGCGAGCAAAGACTACAGTAAAGAAATTTGCTCCATCCCTACGAGCAATGCTGGCCTTGCCTCCAATCAAAGGCCTCAGGGGCTGCGGGAACTGTGTGTTATGTGGTAGTACCATCGAAGGAACACAATTCACATATGGCAATAAATACGCGAAGCACAAAGAGTTCACCAACTGCAATACACATAATGTCATATATTGTGTAATATGTCCATGTCCAAAGGCCCATATTGGAAGGACTACCCAGCCAATAAAGAAAAGTATAACCCAACATCGTTCACGAATAAGATGCAAGGTATTGAATGCACCGATGGTCCTACACTGCATTGATAAAGAGCCTGGCCCCAACGACATGAAATGGAGAGTGCTAAACATATTACCGGCAATAATATCGAAAATATATTGTCCAGGTTTGAAGCGAAAACTATAAGGTATCTGGGAACTATTGAAAATGGTCTAAATGAACTGAACGAGATTACACACTGTGGATAATAAAGATGTAGTGTCGCGGTCTAGTTGACGCGCACTACGTATTCACGCAATTGCGCGGAGCGGCCATATTGGACGCTACTGCGAAAACGCGCGATGCGATCAGAGCGATCGGAGCAGTCTGGTGAAATCCTATTTGTTAATTAACGCTTACAACTGCTGCCAGACCACCTCACTTCATTGGGGGGAACGCAGAGTAACGTTACAGTGGCGACGAGGGAGGGATACATCAACCCTGAAGGACACACCCAGAAAAGGAGAGACCCCCACCAGCAGGAGAACCGGAGGTGGCGGCTAGGCACAGCCCTACTGTAGTAAGTGCACCAGAAGGCCACAGGAGGGGCACTAGGGACACCACGAGAGAGCGCGGCAGCGACAGACGGAAGCTAGAGGGAGGCACGAGGAAAGCAAAGGTGCCGGCCATTCGCACGGAAGCGTAAGGAAGCAGACCGGGGCAAGACATAGCGGAGGCCCTGGTGGAATCAGGGAGCAACAGCACTGAGGGCACTGAAGAGGCCCGGACGACCCGAAGAGGAGAAGAAGGGACGGAAGCACCAGGCAGTCCTAGAAACCAGGCAGGAGAGAACAGGGAGCGCGCCGAAATGTACGCACAGGCGTCAGCGCTCACGACACCGATCCCGTTCCTGCCAAGGCCCGGGGAGCCTCAAATGAAATGGGAGGACTGGAGAGAATATTTCAAAAATTACCTCGAAGCATTGGAAGATGAGAATGAAGAGGCGTTTTCCAGCAGCCAGAGGAAGAGGATACTCTTACATAATCTAGGACCAGAAGGCATACGAGTATTCCAAAACTTAGTACCGGCCACCCGACCACCAGCAGACGATGATGTGTTCAAACATGCCATTGAAGACTTAGACAACCACTACCGTCCCGCAGTGGGCACGTCTATCGACCGCTACAATTTCCAGCAGAGGAAACAAGAAGCTGGGGAAACGATAGACGACTACGTCGCGGCATTAAGGAAGCTAGCGATAACGTGTAAATTCGGAGCTCTGCACGACGAATTTATAAAAGACCAAATACTAATGCACACAACAAACAAGACGGTGCAGGATAAATTGTGGGCAAATGGAGATGCGACACTAAAAGACGTGATAGCCATGGTGAAAAGGGCGAAACTATCCGAGCGATGCGCAGACGCAGCTAAGAGAGAACAAGTCCCGAGACCAACGATAAACAAAGTAGAAGACGCCGACCAATATGGAAGAGGAAAACCGGCGCCAGGAGAGAACAAGGGAACGCACAAAGGGAAAGGAAAACCAGGACAAACGTGGAAACAGGACAAAGAAGGTACGTCAAAGTGCTACAGGTGTGGTAGCCTAATTGTGATTATTGCTCCTCTGAGGTGGAAGCCGGAGGTTTGTTAGGCAGTAATTTTTAAATTATTATTTCTTGCGCACTGTTACTTTTAAAAACTGAATGCTGAGCTGTTAAAACACTGACTCGCACTCCCCCTGTCTCACCGCACTGATTGGCCGCTGTTCGCACAGTCCACCAGCAGCGGATGCGTTGGAGGCAGGGTTTGCTGATGCTGGGGGCTCGTTCATTCGCTGACCGCACCTGTGGTGTGATGAGTACCGCCCTCTCCTCTTACTATGTTAGGCACACCATTTCCCGACCGCGCAGCGGGCGGGCGCAGCGGGCGCGCCAAAGGCACACCTGTCTGCGCCCGTCCGCGCCCAGCTGCCCGGCACCCTGCCCAACCCGATCAGCTACGCCTCAGCCTTATCACTTACACTTCTAAGGAGCTCCGCCGCTTAAATATTACCCTTTCCTCTTGCACACCGCTTGATTGCTCGCTGAAATTGTTTCAAAGATGCTCAAACTGCAACTTTTCCTATTCTGAACACTCCGCTCCATCCGTGTCTTTAAGCTCTCCCTACCAGTTCTGGAACATTAATTGCAGATCCTTGCCCAAAAATCGTGACCATATATATGACTTACTATCCTCCACCAAACCAGACGCCCTGTTCCTAACGGAAACGTGGCTGCACGCTGGCTCTGGCCCTGATGTAGCTAGCGCTCTACCATCGGGATATGTAATAGCCAGACTCGATAGAAGCACGGGAAAAGGTGGCGGGATCGCGATTATTTTTAAAGATATCCACGCCTGCTCTTTGGATGCTGTCCCTTTTCCTAATTGCGAAGCTGCCCTGTTTAAATTAGCAGTTTCCCCCCAACTAACGCTGTCGGGCATCCTAATCTATCGTCCCCCCGATCAGTCTACACAGTGGCTTACCTCTTTTGCTGAGCTGGTGGCTCCTTTTGCCATGAAGGCAGCAAACTTTACCATCGTGGGAGACCTCAATCTCCACCTAGAAGACACACAGAACGCACCTAGCAAAATGTTTCTCTCTGATTGCGAGGCTATCAACCTTACACTTCGCAACAGCGGCCCCACCCATCAGACAGGGCACTTACTAGATCCTGTCCTTTCAAACATTCCGTTCGACTGCTCCTCCCCAGCTCTTCTTTAGAATGGTCCGATCATTTTGCCATACATTTCACTCTGCCCGTTGACACTAAAAGATGCACATCCCTTTCCGGCTTCAGGAAACTACAGACCCTGGTCCAAGCTGAATATTCCAGCTTTCAATGCCTCTCTCATGGATTCCTGCCCCGACATCAATCTTGGGTGCACCTCCCTAGCTCAGGAAGTGTCTAAGTGGTTAACCTCCAATATTAACCTTCACTTACCGCTGCGCCCAAGTCCACAGACCCCTCATCATGCTCCTGCCCCATGGTTCACTGATGAATTGAAGGTCTCCAAATCTAAATGTAAACATTTAGAGATCCTGGAGGAAAACTTATGCCCTGAACGACAGACTGATTTACCGTTCAGCACTTAAGCTTTACCACCAAGCCTGTCGAAAGGCCAGAGCCCGGTTCGTCTCTGAGTCAATTGAAAAGGCCATCAACCGCCCAAAAGCTCTCTTTTCCATGGTCAAAAAGTTAGCCGGCTCTAAGACCATTCCTATTCCACCTGCGTTAGGGGATGCAGAATGCAATGAAATTGCCGACTTTTTTATATCGAAAGTCGAAACCATCTATACTGCCTTTTCTTGCGCTTCCCCTATACCCCCTCGCAAACCCCTTTTTGACCTTCCGACCTCGGACTCATTAAGCTCGCAATCCCAAGCACTTCTGATTTCAGAATGGCCCCTGCTAAATCCTAACACGCTGTCTGCCTGCTTAATGAAGGTCAATTCAGGTTCTCCCCTTGACCCGATTCCTATGAACACTCTCCGCTTGCTTTCTTCCGACGCTCTCCTTATTATTCAAACACTTCTGAACTCCTCCTTGCGCAAATCTATTGTTCCTGAGGAATGGAAAAGGGCCCTCGTAGTGCCACTGTTAAAAAAAACCTGGTGCTGACCCTAAGATGCTCGCCAACTTTAGACCTATCTCTCTGCTGCCCTTATTTTCAAAAATCCTGGAAAGGCATGTCAACATCCACCTCACATCTCACGTGGAGACCTCAGGCTTTCTTCATCCGTCCCAATCGGGTTTTCGCTCTCATTTCTCCACCGAAACCACTCTTCTGGGGGTCACCGAGAATTTACGCTCCCGCCTTGACCAAGGAGAGACCATGGCGCTTATTCTTTTAGATCTAAGCGCTGCATTCGACACGGTCTCACATTCCATCCTTCTGAAAGCCCTAAGATCGGCGGGAGTGCTGGGCTCCGCTCTTGCCTGGTTGGCCTCCTTCTTAAATCAACGTACTTTCCAGGTGGTTTCCTCCGGCTTCTCCTTCTCCGTTCGTTCATCCGCGTATGGTGTCCCGCAGGGGTCCTCACTGAGCCCAACGCTCTTTAATATCTACGTAAGACCCCTAGCTACCATCGTGGAAGACGCTGGTCTTTCCCTCTACTCATACGCCGATGATACTCAGATCCTTTTCTCCCTCTCCTCGGCTGCTGAAAATTCTCCATCTTCCCTCAAATCAGGCCTCAACCGAGTAGCAGAGTGGATGCAGGCTAACCTTCTGAAACTAAACGGAGATAAGACGGAGGTGCTCATTCTGGGCAAGCAAAAGCATCTCTGGAGCTCTGCTCATTGGCCATCAGAAATGGGCCCTCTACCCATCCCAGTCTCCCAGGCTCGTAATCTTGGTGTTATCCTGGATGACTCACTTTCCATGCGACATCAAGTGGTTAAAGTGGCAGCCACCTGTTTTTCCATCCTAGGGTGGCTTCGCAAAATTCTATGGATACTTCCACCCTCGACCAGACGCTCAGTGGTCCAGGCTTTAGTCACCTCTCGCCTGGAATACGGCAACGTGTTGTACCTGGGAGCCACCCTAGAGCTTCAGAGGAAACTTCAGCTCGTTCAGAACTCTGCTGCCCGTCTCCTCTATAAGGTCCCGTGGCGATCTTCCATCTCCCCTTTTCTGAAAGACCTCCATTGGCTCCGTGTCGACAGCCGCGTTAAATTCAAGGCCCTTTGCCTTTTGCACAAAATCAAACATGGCTCGGCTCCCGGCTACCTGAGGGCCCTGGTTCAACAATACTCCCCCTCCCGTTCCCTCAGGTCATCCACTCAAGGCAACTTCCGGATCCCACGTTTTAAACTGACGAGAATGGGCGGACGCTCCTTCTCCGTTGTTGCGCCTAAGCTGTGGAATTCTCTTCCGACCATGCTTAAACATGAACCATCTTTGTTAAAATTCCGCAAAGACCTTAAAACCTGGCTCTTCTCCCATTAACAACTCTATGCGTAATCACTATTCTACTGGCGCCGGGAGACCCCTTGTGGGTAGCTGTGCGCCTTATAAATCTAATTACATACATACATACATAGCCTGAACCATGCAGCACATGACAAACGATGTCCCGCTTTCAGAGCAAAGTGCGCGTTCTGCGGCCTGATTGGTCACTACGAGAAGGTTTGCCGAAGGAAGTGGAAACAGCGCACCGTGAAGTACGTGGCACAAGACCAAGGAGAGGAAGAAGAAGATCAAGAGGAAGACGACGATGTCCTTTGCGTGGAAGACCAAGTGCTAGGCATTGACTGCAGACGGTCTCGCAAACCCCAGTGCGACATTCGCATCGGGCGAGTGGAAATCACTATAGTGGCGGATTCGGGGTCCCCATACACTATCATCCAAAGGTCCGTGTGGAATGCGGAATTAGAACCTATAGTAGGCCCACATCTGGAACCTCCCGACATACGACCGGTCACATACACGGGGGAACCTATCCCAATGGTAGGGTTCCGAAGACTGCTCTTTCAATTCAAAGAACGCAGCGCCCAGTGCAAATTGTACGTCGCAGAGAAAGGACCCTCGGTCCAAGGAGAATTGGGAATGCAACTGAATCCGGGAGGAGACACCCAAGTGTTAGCAACGTCGGAAGGAAAATGGTTTAAGGCAGAAGGAATGCGAAGCGAATATCCGAAAATATTTGGAGATAAGATAGGGAAATTGGGAAAATTCACCCACAAAATTGTGCTCAAGGAGAATGCCCACCCTGTAATACACAAAGTGAGAAACATACCGATCGCAGGGAGAGAGGCAGTGCAACACGAGTTACACCGACTGGAGGAAGAAGGAATTATTGAACCCATCGACAGCGCGGAATGGTCGGCGCCATTGGTGGTGGCCATGAAACCGACAGGCAAGGTGCGCTTATGTGTGGACCTCAGAGAACTTAATAAATGTATCATGGTGGAGAAGTTCCCGCTACCGCGCATAGAGGAAATGCTGGCACGGACAAAAGGAGTGAAGTGGTTCTCCACCATCGATCTCAAGTCGGCGTATCACCAGGTAGTCCTGCACCCCACGAGTAAGAAACTGACGTCCTTCATAATACCATTCGGATGATATCAGTTCTGTCGCATGCCCTTTGGTCTGGCCTCAGCAGCAGCGGTTTTTCAAAAACTAATGACCCGTCTGTTCCGAGACATAGAGGGAGTACAATACTTCCAAGATGACATCCTAGTGATGGGGAAGGAACAGGAAGACCACGACAAGAAACTGGATGAGGTACTTAGGATCTTGGAGAAGAACTGACTAACAGCCGAGTGGGAGAAGGGCCGTTTTGACAAGTCATCAGTCACCTACCTGGGGCATGAAATCGGACACCAAAAAAGGCGAACGTAACAGCCATCTGCGATGCTCCTCCACCCGCCACCAAGGAAGAAGTGAGATCCTTCCTAGGGATGGCAGAATACTACAGTAAGTTCGTCCAGCACTTTGCTACGAAAACGTACCACATGAGGCAGCTCACGAGAGAGAAAACAGCATTCACATGGACGGAAGAGACACAAGAAGAGTTCGACACCGTAAAAAGAGAAATCAGCCAAGCTATCCCGCTACAAGGGTACGACCCCCTAGGAAAATCGATACTGATGACGGACGCCAGCGAAAAAGGGCTAGGAGCAGTGCTCATGCAAGAGAGACAAGATGGCACGAAGGTGACGATTAGATTCGCGTCCAAGTCGCTAACGAATTCAGAACAAAAGTTCAGCGTGATAGAGAGAGAAATGTTGGCCGTAGTATAGGCCATGGGGAAATATCGCCAGTTCCTGTGGGGCACGGGATTCCTACTGAAAACGGACCACAAACCATTAGTGAAGGTACTAACGTCAAGTGGACATGCCAGCGCGACACCCCGCATAGCGAAAATGACACAAACTCTTGGAATATTGTTATGATGTGGAATACATACCGGGCTCACGAAACAAGATAGCAGACTATCTCAGCAGAGCATCGGCAATGGAAAGTGCCGCCAACGGCTCGGAAGAAGACGATGTGATGGTAGCCTTGACAGAAGATCCAGAACGGGAAATAGGTAGACAAGAATGGAGGGATGCATATGAAGCAGATAGAGACCTGGTAGAAATCAAGAAATGCGTAGTTCAAGGGTGGCCCGATAAGAAACAACAGACGCACCAACTTCGACAATTCTACGAAGTCAGGGATGAGTTGTCGGTGGGAGATGACGGAGTGTTTGTGTACAGAGGGGACAGAGTGGTCCCACCAGCGAAAGTAATACCATATCTATTGACAATATTACATGAAGGGCACCTGGGAATCGTGAAGACTAAAGCGAGAACCAAACAAACGTATTGGTGGCCAGGAATAGATCTACAAGTGGAGAGACACGTAAGAGACTGTGAGCAATGCCAAGGAGCTGACAAAATTCTGAAACCAATGAGACCCGCTCTAGGGAAGTTCACGAACCCCAATAATCCCTGGGAAGAAGTGGCGGTGGACATCCTGGGACCAGTACTAGACAACCAGGGAATTCCAAAGTACATGTGTGTTATAGTGGACAAATACTCAAAGTGGCCAGAGGTACACATTCAAGAAGAGATGGACACTGACACAATACTTCGATTTCTCACAACAGTCTTCCTCAGAGAAGGCATCCCCAGAGCCATAATTAGTGATAACGGACACCAATTTGCTTCGGACAAATGGGTCAGATTTGCGGAGAGAAATGGCATTATGCTCAAACACACGTCGGTATATCACCCTGCCAGCAACGGTCAAGTAGAAAGGTTCAACAGGGTGATAATGGGCTCCATACAGGCAGCCATCTCCAGGGGCAAAGACTGGGAAAAGGAAATACAAAGCACGGTATGGGCCTATCGTATCACCCCCACTAGTACGGGGTACAGCCCGTTTCAAATTATACGAGGAAGACAACCCTTCACCAAGGACAATGTCGCATGGAAAGAGAAGACAATCACAAGCAAATGGTCTCCAGCAGTGGTGCAACACAACCTGGAGAAAGCACAGAGGATTACACAGAACATTACAACCGCAGGAAAAATGTGAGAGAGACAGCCTTAGAAAAAGGAGAGTGGGTCAGAGTAAAGTTGGCAGTACTCAAGAGAAAGGGAGATAGCAAATACTCTCCACCCCTAAGAGTGGAAGAGGTGTACGACCAAGCGGCGTTGCTCAGCGATGGCAATGTGTGGTCCCAAGACCGTATGGCCAAATGTAACAAAATCCTACAGTGGCCCCGCGAGGACAATTAAGAAACGACACAACCAGAGGACACGAGAGACGAAGTAGAAGCTCCTCAAGGGGAGAAGGGAGAGAGTTTCCGGATGACCTTAACAGCGAGAGGAAGGTACGAGAAGGACCAACAACGGAAGTGGGCGAGAATGGAGACAGAGAAAGAAAAGGTACCCAAGAGGAAAGAAGGGGGAGCCCAGTCGAAGAAAGGGGTCGAGAAGGACACACCACCCGGGTAAGATGCACCCGAGCTGGCAGAGTGGTGGTGAGACCATCCAAGTTTAAAGACTATGAACTGGAGTGAACTTTCATTGATATGTACATAGTTTTTGTGTGTTATAAAAGGGGGAGATATGTAGTGTCGCGGTCTAGTTGACGCACACTACGTATTCACGCAATTGCATGGAGCGGCCATATTGGACGCTACTGTGCATGCGCGAAGACGCGCGATCGGAGCAGTCTGCCCGGCGCTCTCTTGGTGAAATCCTATTTGTTAATAAACAAACGCTTACAACTGCTGCCAGACTACCTCACTTCATTGGGGGGAACGCAGAGTAACGTTACAAAAGATGCTTGCAAACACCCAGAAAAGCAATAAAAGAGAACGAGTGAGGCATAGGCGACCAGGGCTCAACCATCATGAAATGCATCATGGACAGAGGATAAGACGCTTCATTGCGATCCATGGGTTACACATTCCCATGACGACGCAAGTTTAGGATGTGGTCCATCGGCTGCGCTGCCGCCTCTGGTGCAGGAACGAAGGGTTCGAGCATCGAGGTCGCGTCCACATCCTGTGATTCTGGGCAAATCACTTAATCTCCCCGTGCCTGAATGTGTAATGTAAATACGGTGCTATGTAAAGCGCTCCAATACCTTCGGGTCGAGTTCGCGCTATATAAATATGCAAAAAACAAAAGCCAGTCAGGCAACGTGAAAATCACAGGAAATGCGTCAGACGCACGAGGTACATGCCGGCGAAAAGAGGAAAAGCCTCGGCGAACTTAAATATAACTTCCGATATCGGATAATAGCTACACGCTCGGAATGAGAAGAAGCCGGAACCTTAAGAGTCTACACGGGCGCGCTCAAGAACCGAGATCCGCGTCCTCTTGAAGGCAAAACGAGGTACGCTATATGTATTGCTTGTCATACTTGAGCACACAAGTTCTGAACACATGTCTGCGCGCTTGCCAGAATGTGCCACCAGATGAACTGCGCTCTGCACAAACCCACTGGGCACCCGCACGACTTGAACCACAGCTACACTACCTGGTATTCATTGCCCACAGAGGGTGAGCTAGAACATAACCCACGATACCGGTACTCTCAAAGCACCCGGCACGGCTCCTCTCCTGCCACACTCTAACAAAGATAGTATTAGGCAAATTGAAATATCAAGGTGCTAATGCATGCCACGCCTCGTATGCGATAAATATCATGTCTGGGGAACACTCAGGTATGTTATTTCTCTGTCCCTTCCCCTGGCAACAACAGAAAGCACAAATATCGAAGGAAGCAGAAGCTCAAGAAGCATATAGAACTAATGAGCCCGATTCATTATCAAATACTGCACCTACGTTTCTGCTGGCACATAGAGATCTACATTTGGTACGTAAGGCGCCCTTTTAAAGTAAGACAAAAATTCAGTGTCGCACATAATTAAGAGTAAACAGACTCAACACATCCATATTATTACTATTTCCCTTGATTTAGGAAACGCGTGTCCTACTTGAACTCTGTCCTGATGAAGATCTTCTTTCAATACATCGGTCTGGTCCCAATATGAAGGTCGAATAGCATTGGTTTTCTCTCAATGAGGCCAAGAGCAACCAAAAGGAAGAACTTGTACTGAACGACAGAGTTGCTGAGCTTGATTGGGCAAGCTCAGTTATAGAGTTTTAGAATAGCACTCTGTCCGCTCCAGGACCTCGAGAATAGAAAGTATTGAGGACATAAACACAATAGGTCCTGAGGGGGGCGTAGCCTGCAGCCGATGGAGACGGATGCGAGCTGAGGAGCTCCGCCCGCCGTCTCCTCGTTTTCAACTATCCTGATCCCCTAACGCAGCCTGAGGAGCCGCAACCTGCACCGCAGACCTTCGGGGTGCGGGGGCCAGACTCGGCAGAGTTCTGCGCTGGATTTACAGCCGCCCTCAGGGGTGAATTGCCGCTCGACGCCACGACAGGCCCGACTTTAAGATGGCAGCCGCGGTCTGACTGCTGCCACGGTTCCTTTACCGCGAGGAGGACTGACATCCCTGGGGCCGATGGCTTTGCCTGTGCTGCATGACGGGCGGCGACACGCTCCCGTGGAGCTGAGGAGGAGGTGAAGCCCTTCCATTGGGATCATCTGACCTGCGATGCATCCCCCTGATCAACACCGGACTGGGGTGCAAAATGACGGCTGGGTGATGAGTGCCCTGTGAGATCGACCGCATAGGGCAATATTGCTGTGGGAGAAACGACGTCTCGAGCCGGAGGTACTCGCCTGGGCTGCCTGGCGGATAGTGGAGGTGAGGAGGGGCTGGAGCACCTACAAAGCACTACATTGATCTGCAGCACTGTCCCCCCACCCAGCCCCATGCCAAGTTACAAAATGGCGGCCGCGCGGAGAGCGCCCTGAGATGTCGGCTGACTTGAATGAGGACCTGCCTGCGGTGAGCCCACTATTGCCCCCCTTGTGACCATCGTGCTGAGACAGTTGCGAGGCGAAGCGGAGTCAAGTTGTGGGGACTAGGGATCCTGGTGTTGCCCGTGGGGAGGGCCTCCCAGACCCACGACCAAAATGGCACCAAACTTCCCCTGAGGGCACCGGCTTGCCTTTTCCTGGCGCGATCCCAAGGGTGGAGATCGGTGTGGCCCTAGGTGGCAAAAATCTGTTCCGCACCACACACAGACGGAGCCCGGTGCCTCCCTTTGACCGGCCCCAACACAGTGCGAAGCCCGGGGCGGCCACTGCGGAGGGGTGTGTGAGCATTCCATGAAGTGGGGCCTCCTTCACTGAGGCGCACTTGCTGTATCAGGAGGCCTCGTGAGCTGCAACAGTGCTAGGGGAAGCATGAGGTGAAAGTGCACTTCCCATTCTGGACCCCCTTCAAGAGCAGAGAGTGACCAGCGCTAGCGAACCCGTAAAGGTGCACCATGATATAGCGCTTACGCAACGAATGTAGCACCAGCCCCCGGGGGACGACTTGCTGGCTCCCTGTGGGGCATCATTGCAGCGAGCGGTGAATTAGTCGCACCACAGCAGAGTAGAACACTAGTGCTGGCTACTGGGCCTGACGTGCACTACGGAGACGAAGCTGTGAGAAGTAGCTGCGCAGTGCTGTGGCGTTCAAGTATTGGGGAATACTAGCGAGATCTGTGAGCTACTGGGCGGTGTGTTGTCTCTCCTCGGCTCACAATACCAGCAGTGAGAGAGGATACCTGAGGTGAAGACGGCTAGTGCTCTTTGGGCTGAGAGAGTGCGACGGATGAGAGACCTTACAGAGAAATCGGTGGTGGTGAGACGCACTACTTCCAAGGGACATTGAGCTCATTCAGCCACCAAACCTGCATGCAGTGGCTCGAAATGGGGAGACCACAAAAGAAGTGGGGCTTCACGGCTCCTAGTGTAGATGTCCCCGGACCTCACTCTGACGACGAAGAGGAAGCACCTGACACGAATGGAGAGATGCCCTCCCGGAATCCTACATTAACTGACATATGCAAGCCATAACGGTCTCCATAGAGGCGCTGGAGGGAAAGATAGATACTATCGGCACGGACCTTAGTTTACTCAAAGATGATCACCGCAAGCTCTAAGACAGATTGGCAAACACTGAAAAAAAATTATGCGGCCTGCCGGACGAACGACAGGAGATGCGCCGATCTCTTACTACCCTGGATGCTAAGGTGAAAACCCTAGAAATGCGCGCCAAAGACAGCGAAGGGAGGTCTCGGCGGAACAGCATTCGAGTCATCAGGATACTGGAAAAATCGGAGGGGATGGACATGGTCAGCTACTTAGAGGATTGGCTCCGAGTTGAGGTGGCCCTAACAGGCCTGTACCCCTTTTTTGCCCTGGAGCGGGCCAATAGAGTACCAGCTAGGCCGCCGAAACCAGGGGCTTCTCCCTGAGCAGTGGTGGCTAGACTGTTACACTTCTGAGATAGCGACCACATCTTACATTGTGCCCACCAAAAGCAAACTCTCTGCATCGATAATAGTAATGTCATGATTTTCCCAGACTTTACGAGAGAAGTTCCACGAAGCAGGGCCTCATTCACTGCTGTCAAGGCTAAACTGCGTAAGCTGAACCTGTCCTATGCAATGCTATTTCCCGCTCGACTTAGGGTGACGGATCCAGCGGGAGCGCGCTTCTTCAACTCACCACAAGAAGTTTGGGACTGGCTGGAAGCCCACAACTCAATCGATAGACCGGCTCCAACTTCAAGAACACCACAGCAGAGTCCTCGTGGTCATAGGGGGGGCTCCAAGGCTCCTTCACCCAGGTAACTTTTAGCCTTGAACGACGTAAAGTGTTGCAGGCAGTTGTGTTGCACAGTCTGGCCAGCCCTGGCTCCTCTCCAGGCAGGAGCGAACATCGTGATAGCAGATCGGTGACCTCACTGGACCGCAGCGACAACGACAGCTTGGGAGCGAACATGCCAGAGGTCACGCCCCAAACGGCTGATGATCTAGTGTAAGGAGAGTGGCCCTGTTCATTCGACATGCGGATCTTCCCGAGGCATGACGTCCCTGCTCTGTAGGTGCGGCTTCCAAGAACTTGTGGATTCCCCACATGGACCTCTAGGTAACATCCAGCCGAACTGGGGCTTATCGACTGGAACAGTTAACGGGGAGGCGGCACTATGGCGTGCGTTGCGGGGTGCTTAGCGGGAGACCGCCCCTTCCTTTGTCGCTAGACGCTGGTTGGTACTATCATAGTTTGGATGGGGACGCCTCGTTGGATACGTGTCCTGGGGAGGGGGAGTTGGGATTGTTTTTCTAGTTGGGGTTTTTTAAGGGGACCAAGGCGTGTCACGGGGGGGGGGAATTTTTAAGAACTTTACATGTAGGTTTCAACAATGGGACCCCCATTAGGCTTGGCCTGTCTCTCGTGGAATGTGAGGGGTATGCACTATATGGTCAGGCGCCACAAGATACATTCCTATCTGATTTGCAGAGGCATTCAGATCGCATTCCTTCAAGAAAGTCACCTCCTAGCACAAGAGGGGAAGGCGTTGCAGCTCCGATAGAGGGGTCAGGTTTACTACACTGCATACTCTGCCTTTGCGAGAGGGGTATTGATATAGATACCTGCGGGGGTCCCATTTCAATGCACAACACAGATGATTGACCCAGAGGGCAGATTTGTGGTAGTGACGGGGAAACTAGACGGTAGGGACCTTACCCTGGGTAGCATATACACGCCTAACGCGGACCTTTCGGCCTTCTTCTCCTTATTGTCACGAAGGCTGGTGACCACCCTCACAGGGTCACTGCTACTAGGGGGCGACTTCAATTGCACCACTAATTTTACCCTAGACCGCTCCCACCCACCACTCCCTATGCACCTACACACAAGCTGGCAGAATCATGCCGTAACTGGCAACAGAAATGGGGATTAATTGATACCTGGCGGGCGCAACACCCTTGAGCCCGGGATTACTCCTTCTTAGCCCTTCATGAGTTACATGTCTGCCTAGATACCATTCTGTGCTCACCTGATGTCCATGAGGGGATTAGCAGCAGCGAATACCTCACTAGGACGCTCTCCGACCACAATCCTATCCTGGCACAGTTGCAATGGTCTTGTGCACGCCCCAAAATCCCCACCTGGCGTTTGCGTCCGGAGGCCTTAGATGACCAGGTTTTTCGCACCACTTTTGGAACAGCTATCACAAAAAAATTCCAGGTTAACGAGGGTACAGCCACGTCCACAAATGTGGAATGGGACGCCTGTAAAGCAGTAATTAGAGGGCAGTGCATATCTGAACTGGCTGGGGTTAGGAAGGTGCTCCTTCAGGATATTCAGCGAGATGATGAGCGTTTGGGTGCCCTGGAAAGCGATAGACCTGAGAACCCGGGCAAGCACCGGGAGTTACTAGAGACGAGGGAGGCAGTGGCCGCTCATGTGGATCGTCTGCGCAGCTTCGACTATAAGACCTACATCACACGGGCACATTCTGAAAGGGATAAGTCGGGAGCCCTCCTCGCTTGGTTGGCGAATCTGTTAGAGGTCGTGCTTCCTGTACTCTTATTATAGGTAAAATACAGGAAAACTCCAAGTCCCAGAATGCTTAGAGCCTTGTATGCCTTCCCATATAGCCTTGCACCAGCTCACGTGACTTCAACCGGCATATAGGCTGCCTGCTCCTTACCAACAATGCTTGGCCTCACTTCCTGGATTGGGACCACGCCCCTGTTTCCCGTTTGGAGCTTCCCTGTATCGGATCGTCGTTTGTCGAGTGTTCACGAGTTGGTGGAATCCTTTTTGGCGGATCATTTCCGTGTGAAGATGCAGAACCGTGAGTGCGCTGCATATTGATTTAGTTCATGCTTCCTCTACATCCTGAAGAACTCCTTTCAGTGCCGGTGGGGAGCGTGTCCTCAACTGGCGCCATGAAACTTTATTGAGACCATTTTGTTTTACATTGACGATATCAGTAGTGCTGGCTCATCGCTGCATTATTTTTGAATCTGTAGCGCTAAAAGCGCTGCGTAGGACTCTTGCCTGTTTTGTTTCTGACCGGGAGCGCTGTTTGGCGCGCTATACAAATTGCCCTTTAACCCCCTCAGCGCAGGAACGCGCTGTGACTTCCCGAAGATCCTTACCGCTGACTATCAGTTTAGAGGAGATTCTACAGCCTTTCAATATTATTTTTGATTTACGAAGAGTCCAAACCTTTTTTGGGACAGACAGGCTTGCTTAATACTTTAACAACCCAGGGACTCACATGAAGAAAGGACTTTACCATACATTGGAGATCTCTCTTGTTTATGAACTCGCCACACAGCGCTTTGTACAAACGTGGCAGGTGTGACACAGCCAACACTCTCCATTCAGTTCGCCTCCTGTCCTCATTTCCTGGGTGAATCAAAGGAGCAGGGGCTTCTTCTTTTGAATCGTCTGTCAGTTCCTAAGTTTTAATGTGTGAGTATGAGGAGGTATACAAGGTTCTAAATACTATTGGAGGGTGGAGGGTCTCGGGGAATCCTCTTACACTTGTCTTGTTGTTTTTGTCTTTTTGTAGGAACCCTGACGCCTATACCTGACATCCCTGTAGAAAACCCGGTGGTCCTTTCCGGTCTCTTCGCCCTCTAGGGGGTCCAAGTCTTCCTGTAGTGTGTTATTCTCTACAGGAAGTTGGACCCTGTGAGAGCGAAGGGGCTCTCTCTTCGCTCCTGTGGATCTCGGACTCTCTGTCGTGGACTCAGAACCGGACAGAAGGCCAAGCCCACGTATCTTTCACATCCCCTGAGCGAAGATGGAGCAAGGCGCATCTTTTAATGCGACTAGGGTAGAACCCTTGCGCCTTGACAACCCTGACATTACCATGTCTGACTTAGTAAATACAGTAGTTACCTTACAGGCAGAACTTAAAGCATTACGAGGGGAGAATCAGCGTTTGGCCACAGAGTTAGCCATAGTAAAAACACACACATCAGTGGAGTCCGTAGGGTCAGGTACATTTCCCAAACAGAAGCGCAGTTATATCCAACCAAGTCATTTCCACTTTCCGACCTCAGATGGATCTGTGCCTCCTGTTTCCCAGGCTGCCCCAGTTAATGTATCTGTTCTCACTCCACCTCATACTCCTTTGGCCATGCCAGAACGGTTTAACGGGGATAGCACTAAATATGCAGTCTTCATGAACCAGTGCCATCTCCAGTTCCTGTGTCGAGCTGCGGCGTTCCCTGATGATGCGGCCAAAGTGGCCTTCATCATTTCATATCTGAGTGGAAACGCCGCGCTTTGGGCGGTTCCATTAGTAGAGAATGACGATCCAGTTCTTTACAATTTAGCACACTTTAAAGAAAGAATGCGGAGTTTATTTGCGCGACATTCTTATATGCAGGCTAGTGACAATGAGTTACTGAACTTGAAACAAGGTACGAAGGATCTCCTTTCGTACATAACCACGTTCAACCGGTTAGTAACTGAGACACAGTGGCCTGAAGATAAACGAACTTCATTATTTTATAGGGGTTTACGAGACGAATTAAAAGACATTCTGTCACAGATTGTAGACCCTCCCGAAGATTGTTCCTCCTTCATTGATTTAGTGGTCAAGTTGGACCATAGACTGATAGAAAGGAAGGGAGAGAAGTCAAAAGGGGAATACCCCCGTCTTTTTCTTTCCAGGTCTGACAAAAAAGACCCCAAAGAGTCGAGCGAACCAATGCAGATTGGTGGGGTTAGAGGCCCTCTAACGGCTGAAGAACGTGAAAAAAGACGACGTTTGAATTTATGCCTTTATTGTGGTAAAGGTGGGCATTTTGCCCGAGAATGCCCCGTGAAGCCTAAAAAATTAGGTGGTATTAACGTGAACAAATATGGGGGAGTACCGATTCCGTAAAACTGAAAGACTTGGGAAATTTAGAGATCGATTTCCCAAGTCCTTCGGTCTCTCAGATCTCATCATCTGTCTTCACCCGCGTGCCTCTTGTACCAAAGCATTTCATTATTTCTGTGGTTTTCATGTTGCCCTCTCAACGGAGAAAATCTATGGATATTCTGCTGGATTCCGGGGCTACTGGGAATTTTTTAGATATAACTGTAGCCAAAGCCTTAGGACTACAATTTATCACAAAACCTCATCCTGAAAGGGTTCGAGCTGTAGACGGATCTGAATTGTCATCAGGTTTGATTAAACATCAAACCCCAGATATCATCATGGTATGTGACAATGGCCATTCGGAAACTATCTCTTTTGATCTCATAGACACTCCCACGTTTGGGGCCATTTTAGGAGTACCATGGCTACAACAACACAACCCTCACATAGACTGGGTAGCTAGAACAGTAACGTTACGGTCTTCCTATTGCACACTGCATTGTTATAGAGAAACGGCGCTTTGGCAAACGCCTTTATGTTGTGCTACAGAGTTCTCATATGCCACGAACCTGCCTGCAGAATATCAGGAATTTTCTAGTGTATTTGATGAAGTGAAAGCGACAGCTTTACCTCCACATCGCGCATATGATTGTAGGATTGATTTAATCCCTGGAGCGGAACTGCCCGTCAGTCGAATATACGCATTGACTGAACCAGAAACCAAATATCTTCATGACTACTTACAGGAGATGTTGAAAAAAGGTTTTATTAGACATTCCACCTCCCCTGTCTCGTCGCCCCTTTTTTTTATTCCCAAACGAGAGGGAGGCTTGAGAGCATGCCTGGATTACCGTGCGTTAAACAAAGCTACAGTAAAAAACAAATACCCTCTTCCACTCATTTCCACTCTCTTAGATCAAGTACGTAAGGCGAAGATTTTCACCAAATTAGATCTAAGAGGGGCGTACCATTTGATCAGAGTAAGAGAGGGAGATGAGTGGAAAACAGCATTTCGTACGAAATTCGGGTTGTACGAATATTGTGTTATGCCGTTTGGCCTATGTAATGCTCCAGCAGCTTTCCAATTTTTTGTGAATGAGATCTTACGAGACTACTTAGATCTCTTTGTCATCGTCTACATTGATGATATTTTAATATATTCACAAAACGAGCAAGAACACGTAGAGCATGTAAGGCTTATACTGCAACGCTTACAGGAACACCAGTTATTTGCCAAATTGGACAAATGTTTGTTTCACACCAGAAAGGTAGACTTCTTGGGGTTTGTTATCTCGCCTGATGGGATTCATATGGATCCAGCTAAGGTCACTGCTATCACCAATTGGAAAAGCCCCAAAACAGTGAAAGAAATCCAATCCTTTTTAGGATTCGCTAATTTCTATAGAAGATTTATTCACCATTTCTCAGAATTAGTGTCTCCTATCACTAGACTGCTAAAGAAAGGAGTGCAGTTTGAGTGGGATAAAACCGCTGAAACAGCCTTTCAGGCTTTAAAAGACAGATTCACCTCTGCCCCCATAATCCGCCATGCCGATGAGACTTTACCCTATTTCGTGGAAGCTGATGCCTCACAGTATGCTGTGGGGGGAGTATTGTCGCAGCGCGACAAAAGTTCAGGTGCTCTCCATCCTGTTGCTTATTTTTCTAAGACTTTCTCCCAAGCAGAACAGAATTATACTATTGGAGAACGGGAATTGTTAGCCATAAAGATGGCTTTCCAAGAGTGGAGGCATTATTTATTAGGCTCACCCCATACCATCACAATTTATTCTGATCATCGGAATCTGCAATTCTTTAGATCAGCTAGAGCCCTCACACCAAGACAGATGAGATGGGTGTCTTTCTTCTGTGAATACGATTTTATTATCACATTTCGGCCGGGAGCGAGACATGGAAAAGCGGATGCTTTATCCCGGTTAGGTAAGGAAATCCGTATCACAGAGGAAGAATCAGTACCCATCATACCAGAAAACAAGATTGTAGCTTTGGATACTCAGGATGAGAGTAAATCTGAATCCTTTCTTGCCCAATTAGAACAGGAATATAAAATTCTAGGGCAGGAGACATGGTTAGCAGAGCCCTTGAATACAGTGGTAAATGGCTTGTTTTACCATGACGGAAGACTCTTTATTCCCTCACCTGAAACACGTTCCTTAATCTTGCAGTGGTGCCATATGTCACCTCTGGCTGCACATCCTGGCAACGACAAGACTCGTCAACTATGTCAAAGGTGGTTCTGGTGGAAAGATATGCATCATGACATCTCTGCATTTTGCAAAGCTTGTTCCACCTGTGCACGTCAAAAATCTATGCATTGTGCTCCCGCTGGTCTCTTACACCCTTTACCTGTCCCTGAGTGCCCTTGGTCCACTATCAGCATGGATTTTATCACTGACTTGCCGATAAGCAGGGGTTATACAACTATTCTGGTGGTGGTGGATATGCTATCGAAAATGGCCCATTTCATTCCTCTTAAGAGACTACCCCGCGCCACTGACCTCATTGACATCTTCATAGACAATGTGGTGAAATTACACGGTTTGCCCTCAGTTATAGTGTCAGATAGAGGCCCTCAATTCATCTCTAAATTTTGGCAAGGTCTTTGTAAAACATTACAGATAGATCACCGTCTGTCATCAGCGTATCATCCGCAAACGGATGGACAAACGGAGAGGACAAACCAAACTCTTGAACAATTTTTGAGATGTTTATTGAGTACTATAACCAGCGAATGGAGTCAGGCTCTTCCCTTAGCGGAATTCGCTTACAATAATTCTACGCATTCCGCCTCCAAAGTGTCTCCTTTTTTCTTTGTAACAGGACAACACCCCAAATTCCTCCCTGTCTCACTTCCTCCCGAAATGTTGAACATTCCTGCAGTACACGAACACCACAAGAACCTTAAAGCCATATGGGAACAAGCTACCAGGGAATTACTTGACGCCAAACATCAGATGAAGGAACAGGCAGACAGACATAGGCGCCAGGCTCCTGTCTACTCTGAGGGCGATCAAGTATGGTTATCCACAAAGAACCTCAGGTTAACAGGACCGCGTAAATTCTGGCCCAGGTATATAGGACCTTTCCCTATACTTAGGATTATAAATCCAGTAGCCCTGAAATTAGATCTCCCACCAGATTTGCATATACATCCCGTTTTTCACATTTCTCTCCTCAAACCCTTCATCCCTCCCTCTAGTCCGGAGCCTCCGCCTCCTCCCATCACTGTAAATGGTGAGCAGGAGTTTGAAGTCAGACGCATTGTTGATTCCCGCAGACACCAAGGAAAGTTACAATACCTAATAGACTGGGTGGGGTATGCTCCGGAGGATAGAACCTGGGAACCAGCAGAGAATGTACATGCCCCAGTTTTAATTAGGAGATTTCATGTCTTGCATCCCAACAAACCCAGACCTGTGATTAGACCGTTAGGGGGGAGAACTGTTAGAGGTCGTGCTTCCTGTACTCTTATTATAGGTAAAATACAGGAAAACTCCAAGTCCCAGAATGCTTAGAGCCTTGTATGCCTTCCCATATAGCCTTGCACCAGCTCACGTGACTTCAACCGGCATATAGGCTGCCTGCTCCTTACCAACAATGCTTGGCCTCACTTCCTGGATTGGGACCACGCCCCTGTTTCCCGTTTGGAGCTTCCCTGTATCGGATCGTCGTTTGTCGAGTGTTCACGAGTTGGTGGAATCCTTTTTGGCGGATCATTTCCGTGTGAAGATGCAGAACCATGAGTGCGCTGCATATTGATTTAGTTCATGCTTCCTCTACATCCTGAAGAACTCCTTTCAGTGCCGGTGGGGAGCGTGTCCTCAACTGGCGCCATGAAACTTTATTGAGACCATTTTGTTTTACATTGACGATATCAGTAGCGCTGGCTCATCGCTGCATTATTTTTGAATCTGTAGCGCTAAAAGCGCTGCGTAGGACTCTTGCCTGTTTTGTTTCTGACCGGGAGCGCTGTTTGGCGCGCTATACAAATTGCCCTTTAACCCCCTCAGCGCAGGAACGCGCTGTGACTTCCCGAAGATCCTTACCGCTGACTATCAGTTTAGAGGAGATTCTACAGCCTTTCAATATTATTTTTGATTTACGAAGAGTCCAAACCTTTTTTGGGACAGACAGGCTTGCTTAATACTTTAACAACCCAGGGACTCACATGAAGAAAGGACTTTACCGTACATTGGAGATCTCTCTTGTTTATGAACTCGCCACACAGCGCTTTGTACAAACGTGGCAGGTGTGACACAGCCAACACTCTCCATTCAGTTCGCCTCCTGTCCTCATTTCCTGGGTGAATCAAAGGAGCAGGGGCTTCTTCTTTTGAATCGTCTGTCAGTTCTTAAGTTTTAATGTGTGAGTATGAGGAGGTATACAAGGTTCTAAATACTATTGGAGGGTGGAGGGTCTCGGAGAATCCTCTTACACTTGTCTTGTTGTTTTTGTCTTTTTGTAGGAACCCTGACGCCTATACCTGACATCCCTGTAGAAAACCCGGTGGTCCTTTCCGGTCTCTTCGCCCTCTAGGGGGTCCAAGTCTTCCTGTAGTGTGTTGTTCTCTACAGGAAGTTGGACCCCGTGAGAGCGAAGGGGCTCTCTCTTCGCTCCTGTGGATCTCGGACTCTCTGTCGTGGACTCAGAACCGGACAGAATCCAGCTAGGCGAGGATCAGTTATACTTGAACTCAGAGACCAGATGGGTGTAGCTAGATATGACCAACAGGGGATCAACGATCTATTCTTCGACTATTACAATGAGCTCTATCGGAGCCGGCTGGCCCCCTCAGAGGATGACCTGCTGGAGTTCATATGAGAAGTTGAACTGCCTGCGCTAGATGAAGATGCGGCAACTTTGTTAGGTCGGGAGATCGAGGTACGGTAGGTACGTGGTGCCATTGATGGAGCAGGTAAAACAAGATTTTGTATACCTCCTCTAATTTGCATGAAATTTATTACGTAATCATTATAAAAATTAATTTACATAGCATGTTTGCAGTGGAAGTGGTACTAATCAATATTTGCACCTCGATAAACATAAATACATGTGGGACTAAGTTGCTAATTGCATGGCAAAATTAAATAATTAACAATGGTACGCAAACTAACCTTAGATTGTGTTGAAATAGTAAAATTACATGGTTTATATTGCTTTGTGATTGTATTCTGCCTTAAAGTTATCATATGGTAAGTATTACCGCTTTAAAAGTTGCTGCACCTAGGAAGATACTAATATATATATATTTTTTTTCTTTTTTTTTTTACTGGTTAATGATATTTTATTTATTCAATTTCGTTTTTCTAGAGAGATTGTGTTTTCCTTTGTTTTTTTCCCTAGAAGTTTTTTTTTTTCATACTTTTTTATTTTATTTATTTATTTTAGCATGAACAAACATGGAGGCGTTCACATCTGCGTGCCTACAACCCTGCAGGCCGGCGTCTTTGTATATGACAGTCACTGCATATCTCAGCGGCTCCCACATCCCGGGGGCCGGGCTACGCTGTCTTATACTTACAATAATTCGCTAGCACTGTACGTGAATGCCACCCATCATGTCAACTCGAGGAAGATACTAATATATATTGGGATTAGTGTAGGTTTGAACATTAGAACCTTCATTTCTACATATTAACTGCTGTTATGTCTATTTTCACTTAGTAAACATTCGGGCCAACTAGGCCGCAGTACTCAAGATGACGTTCTCTGAAGCAGATGCCACCATGTGCGCGCGATGATTTCTGCGCATGCCCAGATGGCTCTGGATGTCACGAGGTGAAATGAACTCCTGACATCGTGTTCCTTGCCAAGGTCGATGTGTTGGGGACTTGACCGCAGGCCAGTAGATGAATGTATGAGAACCAAGGAAGAGACAAAGAATGAACCTGTCAATAGGATCCTTTCGTCTTGAAAAGATACATTTCCCTGGTCCCCACACGGGAATCGGAAGAACCATTACAAATAGTGAACTCTTGTGCCAGGTCACTATGCAGAACCAGTTTGCACTGGGAAGAGTGCAATAAACGATTGATAACCCCGAACTGTCCAACCAGAACATTTGGTCTGCCCCTAAAGTTGCCATATTTTGTATGAAGTAAGGCAAGGAAAGGTATAATAACCCCTCATCAGTCATTACAGAAGCGCGCTTTTTGGAATATAGTTTTTGCAGTCGCTGTATTGGCCATTGCGATTGCTGGTTGTTTGGGTTAATCTTAGAAGGAAAGTCTCTTGTTGGGTGGTTGATCCTTTTTATTTTTCGACCTTTCTAATTTTTTTAAATTTCTATGCTGCCAGTCTGGGTGTGGAATTGATCCATGCTGCGGATTGATGGATGGACATTGCTGAATTTCTGAACTTTATATAATCAGTGTTATTGCGTTATATCCTGTATTCTACCTGATGGTTTGATCCCTTGGTGAGGGTCAGACAGCCTTTCTGAGGGAGTCTTTTCCTGAGAACGCAGATAATTCCTTAATCGATCTGAAGCTATTCATCGCCTGTTCATTAGTAATGATTTATTGCGTTTTTCCTAAATTTATGTTTAATGAAATTTCGAAATGCTGAATTACTCTTTAATACATTTAAAATTAAATTATGAGCTGTAGTAAATAAATGCAAGATTAAAGGGATTGATGAATGATTTAGATAAACAAAATTGAAATAACAAGAAACAAGTTTGTGGTTCTTAAATTAATTACTGAAGATATCATAGGTTTTCCTAGACTTCAATTGTGTTTTAGCTGGTTCTAATTCACCATCAACCAGTCCAACTAGTTGGTCCATCGATCAAACAGTGGAGTGCCTTGATGTTAAAGTCAGGATTCTGAAGGTTGTATATAAAATGTGTATATAAAGTAGTAGGAAAATTAATCCTGATAAATAATAAGGTACCCACATGTCCAGCAGCTCCTTCTCCTGTGTACAGATTTGAGTGAAGTTTGTGTGGATGTGAAGTGTGTTGGTGTTATGGGCCCCGCCAATGAATGCATGAATGAACCTTTGTGAGTAAGAATCTGTGACATAAGCAGTTTATGTAAATTTTATCTTTCGCGCTGGATCACCATCAAAAGTATGGCCCGTAACAAAAGCCCAGGCACTGATGGCCTCCCAATAGAATTTTACCTCGCCTACATTGACCTCCTTGCTCCCCAACTTACACAATTATATAAAGATGCCAAGAGACTCTGCAAACTACCTGTCTCCACTAGAGAGGCGATCATCATTCCCCTACTAAAGCCGGGCAAGCAAGCATGGGATAGAACGGCATATCGCCCTTTATCCATGCTCAATCTTGATTATATAATACTAAGTAGGATCCTGGCCTCCGGGTTACTCCCCCACATGACTGCCCTCATACATGCTGACCATTCCGGGTTCATCCCTACCAGAAACACAGCGCTAAATATTAGAAGACTCCTGCATATATTGGAAGCAGATTTTTACAACGCTGACACTGCTGCGATCTTAGCATTAGACATAGAAAAAGCCTTTGACAGTTTGGCGTGGGCGTACCTGTTCCATGTGATGCGGAGAATGGGGCACGGCCCCGACTTCGTGAATTGGATAGCTCTCTTGTACGCTGACTCCACTACCAGAGTCTGGGGGAGTAATCTCGGAAGCATGCAGGGTGGGGCGGGAAACACGGCAAGGGTGTCCCCTCTCCCCTTTGTTGTTTGCCCTGGCGATGGAACACTTAGCGGCACATGCTATCAAGGGCTTGACATACACGGACAGGTCCATCATATTGCACTCTATGCAGATGATCTTTTACTTTTCCTTGCTGTTTCGGGGGAGGCCTTACTGGGGGCAAACAATCTGCTCCACGCTCTCAGCAGAGTGTCAGGTTTAAAAATGAACGGGTCAAAATCATGTCATTTCCCGGAGCGCAGAGATAGAATAGGCCCACAATGCACGGAGGGGGTGAACTGGGAGGACAGATGCTTACCTTACCTGGGCACTATTATCTATCACGGACAGGAGGATATTCTTGAAGGTAACATTACAAAGGCCATCAGGGGGGCAAAAGCTAACTTTGAATTCTGGGGCTCCCTGCCGCAGTCAGTGGCAGGCCGGGTGGCGCTACTCAAAATGGTGACTCTCCTGCGGCTACTATCTCTCTTTGGGACCTTGCCGGTCTGGATTCCAGCAACCTATTTCAAACAGCTCTGTACAATGATCACCGCTATCCTGTGAGGTAAGGGCAGGTGCAGGGTAGCCCTCAATACACTCATGCGACGTCGAGCAGAGGGAGGTCTAGCGGTCCCAGACTACAAGACTTATTATTTAGCAGCCCAATTTCAAGGCTCACACAGTGGGTAGTGAGGGCCACTAGAGGGAAGGAGGAGCCCAGAGAGGTCTTGGGGCCCCTGATGTAGCTGTCCTGCATAGTACTGCGACTCCCACTCGGTACTACATCCCTCACCCTAGAATTTGCCACAGCTGGAAATGCTAGAACAGGTATTTGCGGAGGGCTTCTATTAAGAGTCCCTATCCACCGGAAATACCATTAAAGATGTGCAGGGCCCTGCCACATGTGGGTAACTGGCAGAGATTGAAGACTTGGGAGCAGCGGGGACTGACTACCATGGGAGACCTTTATGAAGAGGGAGCCATGATCCCGTTTGACGATCTACGGGCCCGCTACGACTTACCAGGGGGTGATTTCTTACAATACACGGCCCTCACGGCGGCCATCGGGAAACATTGGGGTGGAGGACTAACAGAACCACCCACTTCTATGGGGTGCCAGTATGTGGTGATGGCTGCGGGTACCTTTAAAGCGGTGACGTGTCTCTATAGACGCATGACACTGAAATCCCTATCCCCCTTGACTGCCCTGAAGCTCAAGTAGGAAACGGATATAGGGGAGGACATCCCGGGGACAAGGCGTGGGGTGAAATTGTGGAGAGAGCCTGGAAGAGCACGAAGAATGCGAGGTTTCAGTTAGTGCACTTTCATATTCTGCACAGAGCATATCTTACCCCAGCAAGATTACACACGTATTTCCCAACCCAGCTAGCGACCTGCCCGAGATGTACTGTAGACAGTGCGTATTTTAAACATATGCTATGGCCCTGCTTGTGCCTTGGCACCTTTTGGGAGGAAGTAAACGCTTTACTTACATACCTCACTGATAAGGACCTGGACCCATCCATGGTTCACTGTATCCTCCATTGGTTTCCCCATACCTCAAAGAACAAAATCACAAGTACATTTATAGATTTGGGCTTCCTACTAGCCAAGAGACTCATCACCACACATTGGAAAGCGAAGCAGGGCCCTAGCATCTGTTCGAGGAAGTTATTTTTAGGGGGCACGGGGGACTTCCACCGAATGATCGAGGGAGTGATTTAGGGGCAAAAGGGGCACCTTAACTTGAGGCGTGGTGCCTGGGAATGCTCGCACTAAAAATGAAGGAAACAGATATGTGAGTCATGGAAACTAAGCCAAAAGGTTTAACAGATTTATTTAGAAGGTGCAACTTCAAGAAACGTCAAGAAAAAGGCATAAAGATACAAAATACAAATATAGTGACCTCGCATGAATCAGAAGGCATTTCTAAATGGAACCATTGAACTCGTTTGGAGAGAGACACTTCAGAAAACCTTAAATACACATTTATAAATGCATTATGAAAAACATAAGTTAAATCAAGGAAAATGCTCTAAGCATGCAAAACACACTTGATCTAAAATACTGAGAATACTCACATACCTACCTAAAAGAAAACAGCTTTGCAAGTGTAATATAAGCATTAAATTCTCAATAAGAAAACACCAATTTAGAGACAAAAATAGCATACATAGCATATACAGCATATATATATTGGCAAGTTAAATTGTATTTTAAAAACAAAAAACAAGAGCTCTTGGGGAACACCCACACCCGCCTGCTATCTACTAACAGACGGGTGGGGTAGTCCACCGAGAAATGTGTGGGCTTCCTTTTTATACTGTTTAACGCTATGAGAAGCACATACAGTAACGTCATCTCACGCCACTTCTACCCACGTCACTTAGTGCATGGTTTGCAAATCAGACGTGTTGTGTCTATCCTACTAAATGCGTACCGTAGACTAGGTGAAAGGTTATATTCTCAGGCCAAGCGCTCATCGTAAATTGCATAGGGCAAGCAGAAAATGTGTAATGCAAATGAATAAAAAAAATATATATATATATATATCTATATATCTAGATATGTGTCTGGGTTGCCACATTCATCATCCCAGTCTGGCGGGGACCGACGGTTGTTGCGGTGGGAACTTTTCTATTCTCATGTACAGACCCAGGATGTGATGTGCTATATGTCGACAGAATACAGTGAACTCTGTGCCAGTGAACTCCGCACACGGTTAGGGTGGGGGCTCTTTAGTTTGGAGCCGGAGGCCTCGCTGAGAGAGGCTGGCTGAGATTCTTGGTCAGACAAGCCTAGAGCCTGCTGTTCAGTAAAGATGGGTGCAGAACTTTGGTCAACTTAACAAAAGGCCGACAGATCAGGCTGGCAGGGCCTACGTAGGGGTTCATACTGGCTGAGTGATAAGGATGGCCCAGGGCATTTGTTATATAGTAAAACAGGACCCTCAGGTCAATTTAACACGGCCTACACTACAAATTAGGCTGGCAGGGCACGGACAAAGGGTTCTCATACCTCAGGTGTGGACAGAACGGGCCAGGGGTACCCTTTGATAAGAAATAGACCCTCTCTCATTCCCTCCTCTTGTTCATTCTTGAACAAAATCCTTACAGTATACCTTTCAGGTATTTGGTAATGGTAGCTGGCTGCATTTAGTGTAGTCCTATTGTTGTTACTTCTACAACTTCTATAAGTGCTAAGTTAGTCACATTCCCTGTTCTATCCTTGCTCTCCCTTTGCTAATTATGCTTTTCTCAGGAGGTGTAACCGCTACGTACTCGGTGTGCTTACTGAAGAGCATATTGTACATTAGGACAAACAGTTATGACATTGTAACACATGCTGCTTTCTTTATGGGAGGCCGGTGTGTGAAAACATAATATCCTGCCCTGTCAACTGTCTCCCTGTCCCATTTTAATCAATGGCTATTTACTCAATTTTATACAATATATCTTTTTCTTTTAAGCAGTATTTCAGGTATTACACTGTGATCACAATACACTATAAGGAGCGTAGTCCTCACAATGGTAGCAATGGGGGTCAATGCTGCTAGTAGCACCCATGATTATTTTCTCTAATTGTTCTGAAAGTCTTGAGCAAGTCTTGAGGCATTATTCCAATCGTTGGTAGGTGTGGCTAGTGTTACTAGTTGGAGGAATGTCTTATCTTCTGCTGTACTTGTACTATTTTCCCAAAAATCTGCTGAATAATAATGTAGAGCCTCAGAGATGATACCTGTAAACAGAAATGTAACCGTTGGTGCCTGTCTTCAAGTAATTTGAGAGGTTTGCAAGCACTTCTATTACTTAGGCACATTCAATATGAAGAAAACAAAGTGATGAAAAGGTAAAGATGTCTTGTTGTCACAACTTATAGACTGAGGGGTTGGGGCGTTGATATTTCCAGACGTTCTTTAGATGATGTATCCTTGGGGCCCACTTACACACTCGTCCTTTCTCTTCTGTGTTGCACGTGCAACCCTTCAGGATGAGCTTGTGATACCATTCTCACTTGGTAATTTCCATGGAACACATGTAGTTTGTGTGGCTCCTTGCCCCTTGCACAACCCCTCAATCACGTGAGATGAACGCCGGTCCATTGTCAGAACCCAAAAGCATAGGTACTCAAAAGCGCGTTATGAACTCTTTCAGGAGGCATTTGGCAATAGTTCGTGCATTTGCTGTTCTTGTATTGGTATGCCTCAGTCCATGTGCTGATCATGCACACAATAATCAACACGTACTTGTAGTTTGAGTAGGGGGGTATGTTAATGAAGTCCATTTAAAGTGGGGAAATGAAGTGGCCTGGGGCAGTGGAAATACAGCATTAGGAAAACAGTCTGATCTTCCCATCACGTCCTACAAGTGATGAACCATGAAAGAGACGGGCCATGGGAGCAAGCATTATTGTTGGTAAACATATCTTTACATTTGGGCCTTTTCATATCCCTTTTCTCTTTGCATACATCCTCCCATGTTCCCTTCTTCCTTTTCTTCCACCCAGCCCTATATATTTAGTGTCATAGTACATATCATCATATGTCATGTGGAGTAGAAGCAAATTGAACCATTGTGTACTCGCAATCAGTTAATGCTATTCTTTTTTGTACATCTGCATCAATAAATTCTTTACCAATTGATATATAGTCCTTGGAGGAGGTGTGTGCAGCACATTCTACAATTGAAACTTTGGTAGCAACAGATCTTGCAATAATTGAGCTACGAATGGTGCATGTTGCATTTGTTGGCCAGCTGAGGTAAGTAGGGAACTCCAAATGAAGTAAAGAACCTAAAAATTATATTGGCATCCCTGTACAAGACTTTAAAAAGAAATTCATTATCTCCAAAAGCAAAAGAAGAATTAAAACATTGTACTATAGCTTGACCCAACAGCCAACACAGATGACAATCTCTGTCACAGTAACACCTTTAGAAATCAAAACACTCATAATTGTCAATCTGTGCCCAGGGATGTGTAATTCCTATAGCCCCACGCCCAGGACATATTCTTTGAGGTCAAGGGCAACAAGTTTTCATGTGTATTTTGTCCTTGGGACAAGTAGGCCCAAGCCCCTACAGCACAAACCCTTTGGCTGCCAGTTTACAGTACCACATTATGGATCAGGGAAAGGCATTGTCTTCAATAAAGGTAATATTTGTGTCCATGTGTTAATGCTGTTCAAACTTGTATTTATTGTTCATTAACGCAAAAGCTTTATTATTAGGGTGAGCGCTCTAAGTAAATGTTGTAAGCTCAGACTGCACTACTGACAGTGGTTAGAGTATAAAAAGTGTACACACGTTTTCAATATTTAGCAATGTGAGGCTATGTATACTGCTCTCAGAATGCTCTTCAATTAGATGCAAATATTTGCAGATGCTTGATAGCAAGACTGATAATTCTTTGCTTTCAAAATAAAATGTTCACAAAAAAAAATGCAAAAACATTTCGCTAAACTACTGGAATAAGGTAGGTACCATTTCTTTGCAGCATAACAATAAACAAGCATTGGTAAAGCCAATGAAATTGTTGGTCAGCCTTTTGGTTTTTTCAATGCACTTTTTTTGGCAATATTTTTGTGAAACCTCATTGGTGTGGGAGCTGCTGTGCCCTCACCATTATAACAATCATTGGCAAAAACAGAAATTGTTGTGGTCTCAAAAATCCCACATTGCACAGTAGTTCCTGGCACTGGATAAAACAACTGTGTGTCGATATGCTACTTGTGAAAGAACAGAATGAAGTCACTCACAGTGAAGCTAGCCAAGAGAGGGAGAGAGAGAGAGACACAACATTTTAGTAAACATAAAAGGTCATTGTTAACGCCAGACCCAATTAGGTGCCTAATTATTAAATAAAGTGCACCCATGACCTTGGATTATGTGCAGATATACAACTTTTGTGAATTCACTAGACTACAGAAGTAGGCCAAGAAATAGTACTCCTGTGAACTGCATTTAAGCATGAGCAAACATGCAGGTGTAGATTTGCTCAAGCGAAAATCTGAGTGATTGCGAGTTCACTTTTCCTCCTGCCACTTTTTTTGTAAGCCAGAACTGTTGCTTACCATTACCTTCAGCCCCAGTATGTAGATCTGTGGAAACGTGGCAACGTAATGGAATTGTTAGTATTCAAAGCCTACTATGGAAGGAGCCCAAACATAATCAGAGAGGCTATTTCAGAGCCCATATATGACACTGCTGCCATAATTTGTCGCTGCATTACATGGCACAAAAGGGACAAGTGTATTTTGTTACAGGACAAGTATATTTAGAAAGCAACCTGCCCCACGAACAAGTAGATATTTCATTAAATTCCACACCCCTTTGTGCCAATTCCTACACCTTGAAACCTATTTTCAAACATCCTGAAAGATTGTACCTATATATTGAAACACATATTAAATCTGTACACATTGTATCCTTGAAACATTATAATACGAAGCACAGTTATTCAATGCACATTATCCTTCTGTATTGGCATATACTCATTATTAATGATCAATACATAAACATAATATAAACACAACATTACTACTTTTCCTATTACTCCTATCCTTTGTAGTCCCCGGCGAATGCACTGCATTAGAATGCATTTTAGCACATTCCACCCTACAATGTAATTTGTTACAACAATATTCTCTCCAACTCTGAAGAACCTAGGAATGAAAAACGTGAAGAGCCTAGGAATGAAAAACATTAATATACATACACATTATTTCTTGTAGATACACATATAACAGCACTTCTCCTTGCGCCATTCAAATAGTCAAAACCCTTCTAGAACGCAATATACCTAGTGCTGATATATATATATATACATATACATATACAGATACCAATCCCGATAAATGCGTAGAGGCTGTCAGTATAGGGCGGTCCTCGCACAGGGTATCAGCACCCTGAATTATAAGTACCCAGTTCTCCAAATATGCAAAAGAACGCCAGGACACCTTGAAATTGCAGTGAAATAATACTGACTGCACCAGCAACGCGTTTCAGCTTTCGCCTTGGTCACGCTGTGGCTAACGCAGAAACAGTATCTTTTTTATTTTGATTTAGTGCAATAAACATAATAAAAGGACAAGTGCTTTAAAACTAATACACTTTACAGTTATGTGGTGGCCATGTAAAAGCTGTAATGATTTAACAAATAGCGCTTGCAAGTATAAAGACATTCCAACTTGGATAGTAAAGCACAGTATAGGAAACCAACTACAGATCATGCCCCAGTGGGCCAAATGAATCACCAACATATAAAGCTTTCGTTATGTTGAAATTCACAAAATTAGGTTGTCCTTAGAAAAATAAAATAAAAGGGTCAATGCAAAATTAGCAATTCCCTATTATTGTTTTAACGGCCCTCGTTACAATTACAATTGATTGCATTAATATGTATGCTTTTTTCATAAAGTAACATTAAAGACCGATAGTGGGCAAATTATAATCAACAACCTAATTTGAACCTTGTGTTCCCTCGTGCTTTCATCCAACATGATTGGCCTGATATGAAATATACCCCACCTGAAAATGTACAAAAGAACAATTATTTTTATAGTGAAAAAAATATAATTTGAATTGCATAAAAAGACTGTTTGTTTAAAAAAGAGCAGAATACTACACCTTTCATCACAATACTTTTCAAGATTTCATTAACCAAGTTATATACAATATATACATCACATTTGAGTCTAATTTCAGAAAATACGTTTGAAGTTCAAAACATGATTATTACTGCCGTAAATGTACCACTAATTCTTCGCTTGAATTTAATCCCAAAGGGGACATGGTCTCCAAATCAATGATGTATCTCGATTCTAATTGGCGTAATGTTAGTTGTCTATTTCCGCCCCTTACACCAATAGGGACTGCATCAATTACTGCCATTCTCAATAATTCCTCATTTTGAAAGTGGTGTTCAAAAAAGTGTCTGGCAACTGGATACTGCCTGTTGTTATGTCGTATAGCTCTGACATGTTCCAACACTCTTTTCTTGGCACAGTGAATAGTGCTGCCAATATAGACCCTATTACAGGGACAAATAAGTGCATAAATGCAATATGTGGTGTTACAAGTTAAGGCTTTCTTAATTCTGAATTCTCTACCACTGTTCACGAGAACAAGTGTCTTGCAGTCAAAGCTATTTCTGCATGCTTTGCATTTTTTACAGCAACGAAAGCCAGGGCAGTTAGTACATAACTTCACATCCTTGCTAGTTACATAGTTAGAACACATCTCATCACAAAGTGATTTGCTTCTCTGAAATGTAATTTGCGGACAACTGCTTAGATGTTTCTGAAGGTTGTTATCAGTCAGTAAAACATGCCAATTCTTTTTTAGTATTTGGCGAATGTTTTGAGCTTGACCTGAATATGTAGTAATGAATCTCAGTGTTTCAGCAACTGGCTTGGATTTATTAGGATGTAAAAGCTCAGTCCGTGTTACCGATTCCACACGTTTACAGGCCTCTGAAATAGTTTTTGTGTTATAGCCTCTTTCTCTGAAGCGGCGGATCATAATAGCTTTTTCATCTTCAAACAGGCTCGGCGAGCTGCAGTTACGTTTTGCCCGTAACAATTCACCATATGTAACACTATATACTAGTTTCTGTGGGTGAGCACTCGCGGCATTTAAAATGCTATTTCCTGCAGTGGTTTTTCGAAAGAGTTTCGTTTCGATGGAGTTGTTTACGATCTGAACCTTCACATCCAGAAACTCAATTTCTGTTGTAATTATATTTTCCGTTATAGCAATGTTGAACTGATTATCATTTAGCCTACAAATGATCCTTTTGACTGACTCAATCTCACCCCTCCATATGATGAAAATTTCATCAATGAACCTGAGCCATAGGGCACAGCGATAAAAGTCTGGGATAGATGACACAACCTGCTCCTCCCACCAGCCCATCACCAAGTTGGCATAACAGGGGGCGAAGCAGGTTCCCATCGCTGTGCCCTGTGCCTGTCGGTAGACCACATCATCAAACATAAAGAAGTTGTTTGTTAAACAAAATTGAATCATAGCCAGAATCATCTCCGAGTGTGACCATAAGGAGATTGAACGGGTTTTTAAATAGTGTCTAACGGCTTGTAAACCAAAATCATGATTGATGCAAGTATATAGATTGCATACATCCAGGGACACCAGAATGTAATTGGGCTCCCAATGAATGCCATCAATAATAGTCAAAAAGTGAGTAGTATCCCACAAATGGTCTTAGATAGTGGTCAATGAAACGGGAAGTGTTTTCTAGTAGGGAACCAATTGAGGAGACGATAGGTCTTCCTGGAGGATTCACTGGATCCTTATGTAGTTTCGGCAATAAGTAGAGTATGGGGATACGAGGAAATTGGCATCTAAGGTAATTATATTCTTCCCATTCCAATAATCCACGTTCCCTCCAATCCACAAGCAGGTTTCCATATTCTAATTTTGATTTAGTTATCGCATTTTTGTCCGAAACATTGTAACAGATCTCATTAGTTAACTGTCTATAACCTTCCAGTAAGTATGCTTGTTTGTCTAATACAACAACATTACCTCCTTTATCGGACTGCCGTATTGTTATAGTCCTATCTTGTTTTAAATCCTCTAATGCCTTGATTTGTTCCTCACTCAAGTTTTTTTGAAAATATGGAAGCTTGTTATGTCGTATCTTTTTTAAATCAGCTAACACCCCTCTTTCCAAAACATCAACGGCATCGCATTCAATTTGTGGTAAAAAAACGGACTTAGGTTTAAAGCCACTCCCTGGATTATCATTTATGTCAATCTCCAACTCTTGAGCAATATGAGATATATCAACATTCACATTCTGTTCCTGTTGAGCAGTCAAAATGTTTAACAGTTCAACATCAGCTACATTCAAATTACTGAAAACATCTGTATCAATGTCTGGCTCTCTAGACATGCACTTTGTATCAAACCATTTTTTCAGTTTAAGTTTACGTGAGAAAAAAAACAAGTCAATTCTAGTTTGGGCAAAATTTAAATTCAAAGTAGGACAAAAAGACAGACCTAGTCCCAGAAAACGACTTTCTTGCACCGATAATATCTGTGACGAAAGATTCACTACAGTCATTTGATTGCCTGCTTGCCCCTTGTTGTCATTCCCACTGGGGTTATTGTGTCTTGTCTTCCTGCGTTGTTTGGCCTTCTTGTTCCTCTGGTTCTTCCTCTGCCTCCTCGTCCTCTCCCTCTCGGTGCACTTGGTTCGTAATTCTGTTCTGTCCTTCCTTGGTTCATCATTTGAAATTGTACTAAAAAATTCGGTTTCTTTTGTTGAGTTTGGTTCAGAACTGCCACTGGTGCATCAGATAGACTCCCGTCAGAAATGTCACTTTCTGTAACATCCGTGCTTCTAGGTGGCATTCTGGGAATGCTTGTTATATTCCCTTCTTTATCAAATAAATGATCATATTTTCTATGAAAGGTTAGGGTCCGACCTGCTTGATAATCCTTGTAATCCCTCAGGAATTTACGCTGTTTTTTCGCTGTAATCTCTGCTTCCAGTTTCTCCATTTTGGTTGTTAGATTTTTCATAAATGCATCAATTGCCTCCTGAGTTGTTACTGTGGCTAGTGTCGAAAGTAGTGAATCTATTTCTTCCAACAACTTGCTGCGGTCTTTTAAAGCATATTTAACCAAAATGCGTAGCATAGTCAATGAGCAGGCATTCGAATTGCTGGACCACTCCTCCAACATTTCTGGGTCAGGGTCTTCATACGTTGGTATTGTAAAAATGCGCAAGCCTCGAGGTACCCGTGATACTTCTATGTATCTCTGGAGTGATTCCGCCTCCCACCATTTGGCGAGTTCCTTGCGATGCAGTTTTTCCAATTGATCAAAAAATGCCTGTATTTTGATCTCTTCCGTTATTAAGATGCGTATATTAGAATTGTTTACCCCTCCATCTGAGGTTGTAAAAAACAATTTGTCCGCTGTATTTTTTCGTTTAGCCTCCAAAGCTGCAGCCATCCTTTAGGTCTAAGAACAATTCTCCCACAAATTATCATATACATATCATATACATATACATCTGCTTGTGAAGATGGTGGTGTTCCTGTTACGGCTGATCACCTGTCCTCTTCCTCTTTGGACTCAGAAATTATGGGGCGGGCCCTTCTCCGTCTGCCTGAACACCTGAGTAGAAAGAAACTTCGTAGCGTGTGTTAACTCATACAAATATATGTCTACTTTCATTATTTCAGTGTCACTGTTAGGTCGAGTTGATGTGACTTATACATATATTAATTGTTCAGTGAGAAGTATATGGGGCGTTAAGTTGTTGTCAGAACATTGTAATATTTGTGAGTGAAAACAGAGTGATCCATGGGCAATATAACTATTTTTGCTTTCTCTCAATTTATTCATTTATTTATTTCCCTCAATTGTGGCTCTTATTTTGCCTGTTTTATCTTTAAGCAGTCCGTTCAGGCATTGCTGAAAATTGTTGCTGCTTTTATATCATAATGGACACATGGTCTAGCTGTCATCCAAACATGTGGGAATATGTAGTTGGCCTGAGCCTGTGGCATGACAAATCTTTCCTGTGCAGGCTGCTTATTCTAAAAATGTTGCAAAAACCTCGAAACATCACTTAACTCCGAAAGCCGAAAGTGAACGAAGAACCAAAACATTGTACTCTAATAGTTCCCAGGAGACAGGACACAAGAGGAAACTCGTAGTGGTAGAACTGCAAAATATATGCAACCACCTCTAAAGTCTGCAACTCTACTTTCAAAAGGCCTCTTTAAATCCACACCTATTATTCTGACAACACTGCGATACTGAGCATTGCTTACTCCATGCATACCGTCCTTTAACATTGAGATCTACTTCATATCGGCACGTATTATTTATTCTTTTGTATTTTCCTAGCACTGGGGCATGTGTGAAGGAAGTTGGTGTGGTGGCTACCTGTGTTAATCTATTCCTACGAATCTCTGGTTGTCTCATATTTTGAAGGCTGCACACAGCTGTGCAAATCTGAAAACTTATGCCTTACCTCCTCTCACCCATCTGCACATAAACACATACATATTCCTTCACTAAACTGCACAATGTGAAACCTGAAACACTGTATTCAATCTCGGCTTCCCCCGTTACCAAATTGTGTGATTCTAGGCAACTTATTTCTCTTTTTTTTTTTACTTCCACAGCCCAACGTATAATATATTTCTACACATACATATTTTTCCTCTCTATCTCATGTTCGTTGCCAACCACAGGAAGTCTCTTTCTTGTCTGGCTCAACTCCCAGAATCTGTGGTCGGCCAGGAATGCTACTTTTGAAGGCAGCCCAAAAATCTGTTAACCCTTCAACGCCATGTAATATCCAGACGTGTTGTCTTTAATTGTACGTAAAATATAGCTTATTTTAAAATTGTATGGCTTATTTGTAAAGCGCACGTTTACTCAAAATGGTATTGTGGTGCAAAATAGCAAATCTTTATTGTTCCCCTAACTCAGTGGTACTCGGTTTATCCAACTTGGAAAGATGAAAGGCTGCGGAGACCTAGCAGCATTTGACGTGTGACCTTGAAGTCAAACCATGGGTGTAGCTAGCGTGCATTCCACTCCATCATTTTATCTCCCCTCTTCTGTGCACTTCGGTGCACAAGAAATTGGAAGGGAACAGTCTTAACTTGCTTATTCCAATCTTCTGTCTAATGTTCACCATCTGCTACGACATTTACGTTGCTCTAAGTCTAGTGACACTAACTTTCTTGGCCATGAGACACAATTTCAAAATGTTCTCTATTAACTAACTCCAACTGTGTGCTCTTTGTGGCAGCACTTACTGGATCTGCCCTAGCATTTGGGCTACTGCTTGTGCCTGCTTCAGTTGCTGCTGAATTTTGTAGGAGTAATTTATTCTATACTTAGTTGCTCAGTACTGCAGCATTTGGTGTAATCTTCAGTGTGAATTATAATTGGCTATCCAAATAGAGTGATATTCATATGCATTTGAAACTGAAAGTATCTTCTTTTCTGCCAGGAAACTATATTACTTATATTGATGGCATTTTTAGTCTTTTAACATTGTCGGCCACAGAACATTGTATGCACTATGTTAAGCCTATGATCCAAAAATATCAAAGGGAACAGCTCCATTTTACCTGGTATTACATCTTCTATCATTGTGCTCTGGGCGGTAAGGGATGGCAGTCCTTGACCTCACCTTATTATGTCACTTTTTCTTTTGTGGGGCTTGTCTATCATTTGACGCTGGGCCAAGTCTAAGGCGTAATAGCAACCAGAAAACGTAAAAAGGTGGCTTGTGTTGTGGCTAGAAATGCATGCCAAAGCCTTCCTCCCCATCTTTCTACCACTTGACTGAATATTCAAGTGGGAGTATTCATTACTAATAGTCCAAGCACGCCAGAAAGGTGAGGTGAGAAGCATGAGGTGTGTCGGTCAAGGAACTGAATGTACTTCATTCAGGGTATAATGAGTTAAAATAGGAGAGGCTATTTAAAACCGTGCTCAAAAAGACGTAATTAAGAGTCGTGAAGGCAGCTACTTGGAAGCTAGACACAGTATTTACTGGATGTACCGCGCACTAGTTGCGTGGTCTCTAATTGAACCTGTCTCAGTTAAAGTGGGTGTGCTTGGCACGTACCCAGATGTTCCTGCTGATCACTTACCACTGCAGTGCACAAGAGAGGTTCACCTATATATAACATCTCCTGTGGTATCACTGTGAGAGAAAGAGATGAGAAAGGCCCATAAGCCAGATAAGAGAGGGAGAGCATGTAACTTAAGAAGGCGGAGAACAAAGGACACTTTTTACAATGAAGAGAAAAAACTGAAAGGCGTTGGCTGCTGCCAGGCCTAAGATAGGAAACCACAATGCGATGTGATGAAGGAAAGTAGTTCCCCTTTTAGAAGCACGCAGTTAAAAAAAAAAGACACTGTTAATCTCAATGCGATAAGATGCCTCCCATTCCAGGCAGAAATAAACGTTCAAACAATACAATTTACACCAAATAGGTAATCAAAATTCAAAACAAATGTGAGCTGCCAGACGCAGTCCCATAAACATGTATTTGTGGTACAAAGTGAGAGAACGCCAGACGCAACCTGCTGTCACCAAGTATATACTTCAAAATATAAATGTGAGGAAATATTTAAACAATTCGGGGTATATTGTTGTGCACTACATGGTCAGTTATCTGAAAGTGACCTATGCTAATTAAATGTGGTGCAGCACCACTTGTGTCAGACGGGCTGAGGGGGGCAAGGGGTAACTATATAATACTTTAATTTATTCACAAAAAGGTAACAGCTTTCATATATAAAAAAACAGTTACAATTCTAGTTATTATTGATCTCACTAAATACATAAAAGGTCATTGAGCCAGGCACAGATGCTTAGAAAGACAACCACAATGCATGCTAAAAAGGCCACAATAAAAAGATAGTTGACCCTAAAATATTCGCACTTCAATTATACAAAATGTGAAGCATATTATGTACACGTCTATTTATATATGTAAACCCACTGAACTATTTGCGCATTCTCCTCTGCTGGCCTAAATGCGTACAGAAGGATGTCTTAAAATAACATAGCAAAAAAAATTAAATAAACGTCTTTACATTTCATTTTAACACAGGAAGAGAACAGAAAACCACATTGGAAAGCCTTTTGTTCACAAACCATAATCACACAATACTCATGTTGACTGTCTTTGGAAATAAAAATATATACTGACCATCCCTCGCAAAAGCAGAGGAAGTCTGAGAACTGTTTATCATAAATCCTCATGTGCCAGTCACAAGACGTACACATCTCATCCAGGATTCGGAACCGCTCCTGAACCCGCAAAAAGCTGAGATTTACATCATGCAAACTCCTTGCCTTCCTGCACAGGCGTAAACTCTATCTCCGTTGCACAAAATATATCTATATAATAGCAACAAAAAACATAATGTAAGCCCTAAAAAAACAATGCTTAAGCTAGCGAAAATATAATATCTAATACATCATCCCGGGGAAACCACTTCTTCTCTTCTTATAAAAGAGGCAACCGTAACACAAGAGGAAATCGTAACTCTGTTAGCTAGACAGATACGCATTCCGTCTTCTTTCTCAGGACTATTGACTGAAAGAAATCTCTCATCCCTGTCGATCCTTACAACTGGACAGAGGTATACCTTATCTCTATTTATAAAAAAAAAAACCCAATTGAACACTGAAAGATGCCAGACACAATCTTACCTTCCCTGTCAGACCTTGTGACTAGGCAGAGGCCCCTCCCTGCTTTCAGAGAGGCACATTAACAATGTATGTCTATTTATAAAAAGAAAACCACATAATTCAAACAACTTCCTAACGTCACCCTTTTGGCTCAGTCCACTACGCCGCACACGTTTCCTCAGCTTGGGAATGTTCTTTTAACCCCTTCGGTGCTCAAGACGAGCTGGGCTCGTCATGGCACACAGTCGCCGTGTGCTCATGACGAGCCCAGCTCGTCATGACACCCACCCATGGGGGAAGCGCTGGCGCTCCCCCCGTGGGCGGCCGATCAGACCTTCCCCAGCCTCCCCCCACCCCCCTCGCGTCATCAATGACGTCAGCACACGAGGCGCACTGACGTCATTGAGGGTTCCCTTGGATCACCGACGCGCAGGAAGCCATTTGCTTCCTGCGCGTCGGTGATCTAAGAGGTTAGTTTTGGGGCTGGAGAGGGGGGGATTTAACACGAAAGAGACATCGAGGGAAAGGAAAGGGTTTTCCTTTCCCTCGATGCCTCTTTTGTGCATTCCTTCTGCACTATCGTGCAGCAGGAATGCCCACTAGCGCCAGGGATTTTTTTCTTTTTATAATTTGGGCAGTGTGTTGGTTGGGGGAGCAGCCCCTTGGTCAAGGGTCGCTCCTCCTTTTGGGGGCACATGTATTGGCTTCGTTTGCCCCCCTGGGGGGGCTGATTTTTAATTTTGCGCCACAAATTGGCTCACTTAGTCAACATGCAGGGGAGTGTCCCCTTGGGCAAGGGTCACTCCCCTTTGGGGGGGCATTTTAGGAAGCCCACCATGGTAGTTTTGGTTTTGGGGAGCGACCCCTTAGGCAAGGGTCGCTCCCCTTTTGGGGGCCTACATTTTTGCTTTGTTTGCCCCCCTGGGGGGGGCAGATTTAAATTTAAAAAAATGTATTCGGCCCACTGGGCCAATTGAAAAAATGTAGTGGGGAGTGGCCCCTTGGGCAAGGGTCACTCCCCTTTTTGGGGCATACATTTTGGCTTTGTCTGCCCCCTGGGGGGGGCAGTTTTAATTTTATTTTAAAAAAATCAGCCCACTGGGCCAATGCAATAAATGTACTGGGGAGTGGCCCCTTGGGCAAGGGTCACTCCCCTTTGGGGCCATTTTAGTATGCCTATGGTGTTAGGTTTTGTGAGGTTTGTTGTTTTGATGTGTTTTTGTTGTTGAGCGCCCCCTTGGACAAGGGTCGCTCCCTTTTATGGGAGGATGATTGTGGTAATTTCTGCCCTCTTTGGGTGGCAGAATAGCAGTATGTTTTTAGGCCCATCTTCCCTCAAGGGGGGCAGAAGCCACTAGCCACCTGTTTTATTTTTTTGTTTGGGAGTGGTCTCAAGGGTTGCTCCCCTTTTACGGGGGTGAATATTTTATTTATACTCTTAGGCCCACCTACCCCTTAGCTTGGCTGGTGAATTGTGTGTGGAGTGGTGCATTATTTGCATATGTGATTGTAATGTTTTTTTCTCCTTTTTATTCTAGTGTAAAGCTTTTGATTCCTGTTCGCGATTTCGACAGTGGTGTTCTGCAGTTTTGCGTTGTTACATTTGTTTGGTAAGAACAACATTTTTGTTGTATAAACTCCAAATTAGTTTTTTTTGTCATGTATGAATACATTTGTTTGTAATGTAAGTGGTGTCATAATGGCAGCTTATTTAGTTAGTGTTTTGTGCAAGGAATTCTTTGCGATGTGTTTTGCATTGTCTTATGTGTAATTTTCTTTTCTCTTTCTTTTTTAGTGGGATATTGTTGATCCATACTGTGTCTGTGCACAGTAGGTGGTGGTGAATTTATCTGCTTCTGGCAAGTGAGTGGTATCGTTTTGGAGTATATAGGTATTTCTGATAAAGGTGCATTTTGTTTATTACTTATTTTTGTGTTTGTTGTTGTTGACTTGTTTGACAAGTTACTTTTATTAGTAAGCAGTATGGCTAGCCGTAGAATGACTGCTCAGCAGGTGGTTGGTATGCTTCTTGAATCTTCCTCTGAGTAGTATTATGAGACTGACAGTGCGTCTGAGGGAGAGGAGGGAGGGGAAGATTCAGGCAGTGAGTTTTCTCTCCACATGGAATCATCGGATGGTGAAGGTACTCTCAGTGCAGATAAAGCTACTCTCAGTGCGGATGAAGTGCCTGTTTTAGAGGAGGATACTGCTGTGCCGATGGTGCAAGAGGCATCTGGATTGCAGCCTGAGGCTGCTAGGCTTCGTACTGGAAGTGCTGGACTCTGGGTTGATCCAAACATGGTGCAGCCGGTGTTGCCTGCCTTTAGTGGTGATGCAGGGTGTAGAGTGGATTGTGAACATTTTTTGCCTATACAGTTTTTTAAGTTGTTTATGGAGGATGTATTTTTGGGTGAGATTGTTGATCAGACTAATTTGTATGCTGAACAGTTTTTGAGGGACAACAGTGACAAACTTAGGCCCCACTCTAGAGCTACCCGGTGGACTTCCACAAATTTGGAAGAGATGAAGAAGTTTTTGGGTTTGACTTTATTGATGGGTTTGATAAGGAAACCGTCCATGGCTTCATATTGGTCTACCAGTCCCTTGATGGCAATGGCCATATTTCCTGCAGTTATGACTCGTGATCGGTATTTGCTTTTGCTATGGATGCTGCATTTTGTTGATAATTCTTTGGCGTTGCCATGAGATCACCCTGACTGTGACCGTCTTTTTAAGATTCGGCCTGTCCTTGATCACTTTGTAGATCGATTTTCAGAGATCTATACTCCAGGGAAAGAAATATCTATTGATGAGTCTTTGGTCTTGTTCAAGGGCCGTTTGGTTTTTAGGCAGTACATCCCTAGCAAGAGGGCACGCTATGGAATTAAGCTGTATATGTTGTCTGAGAGTAGGACAGGATATGTTTTTAATTTCCGTGTGTACACTGGTAGGGATTCCACTATTGACCCCCCTGGCTGTCCGTCCACTTTTGGAGTTTCTGAGAAAATTGTGTGGGATCTTGCTAGAGGACTGTTTAACAGAGGCCACCATTTGTACCTTGATAACTTCTACACTGCTGTGCAATTGTTTAAGGAATTGTTCAAAGTGGACACTTTTGCTTGTGGCACAATCCGCTCTAACCGTAAAAGAGCTTGTTTGCAGAAAACTTCAGAGGGGACAGTGCAGTTCCTTGCGTAGTGATGAACTACTAGCTGTGAAATTTGTGGACAGGAGGGATGTGTACACGCTGACTACCATCCATGATGAGAGTACTTCACCTGTGGCTGGTTGGGGTCAGATTTCTGAAGTGCGCAAACCTGTGTGCATTTTAGACTACAATAAGCACATGGGTGGTGTTGATAGAGTAGATCAGAGGTTGGAACCTTACACTGCTATTCGTAAGGCTTACGTTTGGTATAAGAAGTTAGCCATCCATCTCTTTAATTTAGCAACTTTCAATGCTTTTGTTGTGTTCAAGGAGTGTTCTTCTGCATCAAAGTTGACTTTTGTTCAGTTTCAACAATCTGTGATAGGCAGCCTTGTTGTTGTGGAACAGGCAATTGTTCCTAGAGTTGGAGTCGTGGAGGATGTGGCTCGATTGAAAGATCGCCACTTTCCTGATTTCATTCCTCCCACATCCTCAAAAGACTTTCCCACTAGGAGATGTGGAGTCTGTTGGCAAAGAGGTACGCGGAAGGAGACTCGTATGTACTGCCCCGAGTGTCCTTCTAACCCTGGGCTGTGTGTCCCTGCTTGTTTTAGAGCGTACCACACGCAAAATAATTTTTGGGAGCATACATGAGTGGTAAAGTGAACTGTCTGTATTTTTAAAAATGTGATTCTGTTTCAAGGTTGGCATTAGTGATTTCAGATTTTGTGTTAGTAGATTTGTATCTATTTTCAATTTGTTTGTGTTTTTTTTTGTATATAGAAAACCCAAAAACCCAAGTGACCCCTCCTTGCAAAACCAGGTGGTTTTGAGATAGGCAATTTTGATGTCGCCTCACTACGTTTTGGACCCTTGCCTTTCGCGGGTACTTGGGCCTCCCACACAAGTGAGGCACCATTTTTACCGGGAGACCCGGGGGAAACGCTGGGTGGTGGGAAATTTGAGTGAGCCCGGTGATGCCACAACTTTCCCACACTAAAATGTGTGAAAAATGTGATTTTTTTCACCTAAAATTGAGGGTTGCAGGGGATTCTGGGTAAGGAAACGTTGGGGGATCCACGCAAGCCATACCTCCCTGGAAGCCCCCGGGTGTCTAGTTTTCAGAAATGTATGGGTGTGGTAGGTTTCCCTAGATGGCCGCCGAGCACCGGGCCAAAAACCCAAGTGACCCCCCTTGCAAAACCAGGTGGTTTTGAGATAGGCAATTTTGATGTCGCATCATTAGGTTTTGGGCCCTTGCCTGTCGCGGGTACTTGGGCCTCCCACAAAAGTGAGGCACCATTTTTACTGGGACACCAGGGGAAATGCTGGGTGGTGGGAAATTTGGGTGAGCCCGGTGATGCCACATCTTTCCCACACAAAAATGTGTGAAAAATGTGATTCTTTCAGCTAAAATTGAGGTTTGCAGGGGATTCTGGGTAAGGAAACATTGGGGGATCCACGCAAACCATACCTCCCAGGAAGCTCCCGGGTGTCTAGTTTTCAGAAATGTGTGGGTTTGGTAGGTTTCTCTAGATGGCCGCCGAGCACGGGGCCAAAAACACAGGTGACCCCCCTTGCAAAACCAGGGGGTTTTGAGATAGGCAATTTTGATGTCGCATCACTACATTTTGGGCCCTTGCCTGTCGCGGGTACTTGGGCCTCCCACACAAGTGAGGCACCATTTTTACCAGGAGACCTGGGGAAACGCGGGGTGGTGAGAAATTTGTGTGAGCCCAGTGATGCCACAAATTTCCCACACAAAAATGTGTGAAAAATGTGATTTTTTCAGCTAATATTGAGGTTTGCAGGGGATTCTGGGTAAGGAAACATTGGGGGATCCACGCAAGCCATACCTCCCAGGAAGTCCACGGGTGTATATTTTTCAGAAATGTATAAGTTTGCTAGGTTTTCCAAGGTGCCCGCAGAGCTAGGGTTCAAAAACTACAGCTAGGCACTTTGGCAAAAAAGGGTCATTTTTCACTGCGAAATTGAGGTGTGACCACGTTGCCTTTTGCGCCATTTCCTGTGGCGGGCACTATGCCGACCCACACAAGTGAGGTACCATTTTTCTCGTAAGACTTTGGGGAACGCGGGGTGAGTGGAAATTTGTGGATCCACGCAGATTCCGGAACTTTCCACCACGGAAATGTGGGGAAAATGTGATTTTTTGGACAATTTTTTAGGTTTGCAAGGGATTCTGGGTAACAGACCCTGGTGGGAGGCAGACAAGTCACCCCATCCTAGATTCCCCTGGGTGTCTAGTTTTCAAACATGTATAGGTTTGCTAGGTTTCCCAAGGTGCCCGCAGAGCTAGGGTTCAAAAACTACAGCTAGGCACTTTGCCAAAAAAGGGTCATTTTTCACTGCGAAATTGAGGTGTGACCACGTTGCGTTTTGCGCCGTTTCCTGTCGCGGGCCATAGCCCGACCCGCACAAGTGAGGTACCATTTTTCTCGTAAGACTTTGGGGAATGCGGGCTGCGTGGAAATTTGTGGATCCACGCAGATTCTGGAACTTTCCACCACAGAAATGTGGGGAAAATGTGTTTTTTAAAACTTTTTTTAGGTTTGCAAGGGATTCTGGGTAACAGACCCTGGTGGGAGGCAGTCAAGTCACCCCATCCTGGATTCCCCTGGGTGTTTACTTTTCAAAAATGTATAGATTTGCTAGGTTTCCCAAGGTGCCCGCAGAGCTAGGGTTCAAAAACTACAGCTAGGCACTTTGCCTAAAAAGGGTAATTTTTCACTGCAAAATGGAGGTGTGACCACGTTGCGTTTTGCGACATTTCCTGTCGCGGGCACTATGCCAACCCGCACAAGTGAGGTACCATTTTTCTCGTAAGACTTTGGGGAACGCGGGGTGGGTGGAAATTTGTGTATCCACGCAGATTCCGGAACTTTCCACCCCGGAAATGTGGGAAAAATTTGTTTTTTTGGACAATTTTTTAGGTTTGCAAGGGATTCTGGGTAACAGACCCTGGTGGAGGCAGTCAAGTCACCCCATCCTGGATTCCCATGGGTGTCTAGGTTTCAAAAATGTATAAGTTTGCTAGCTTTCCTAAGGTGCCCGCAGAGCAAGGCTTCAAAAACTACAGCTAGGCACTTTGCCAAAAAAGGGTCATTTTTCACTGCGAAATTGAGGTGTGACCATGTTGCGTTTTGCGCCGTTTCCTGTCACGGGCACTAGGCCGACCCGCACAAGTGAGGTACCATTTTTCTCGTAAGACTTTGGGGAACGCAGGGTGGGTGGAAATTTGTGGATCCACGCAGATTCTGGAACTTTCCACCACAGAAATGTGGGGAACATGTGTTTTTTTGGACAGTTTTTTAGGTTTGCAAGGGATTCTGGGTAACAGACCCTGGTGGGAGGCAGTCAAGTCACCCCATCCTGGATTCCCCTGGGTGTTTACTTTTCAAAAATGTATAGATTTGCTAGGTTTCCCAAGGTGCCTGCAGAGCTAGGGTTCAAAAACTACAGCTAGGCACTTTGCCAAAAAAGGGTCATTTTTCACTGCGAAATTGAGGTGTGACCACGTTGCCTTTTGCGCCGTTTCCTGTCGCGGGCACTATGCTAACCCGCACAAGTGAGGTACCATTTTTCTCGTAAGACTTTGGGGAACGCAGGGTGGGTGGAAATTTGTGCATCCACGCACATTCCGGAACTTTCTACCACAGAAATGTGGGGAAAATTTGTTTTTTGGGACACTTTTTTAGGTTTGCAAGGGATTCTGGGTAACAGACCCTGGTGGGAGGCAGTCAAGTCACCCCATCCTGGATTCCCCTGGGTGTCTAGTTTTCAAAAATGTATAGGTTTGCTAGCTTTCCTAAGCTGCCCACAGAGCAAGGCTTCAAAAACTACAGCTAGACACTTTGGCAAAAAAGGGTCATTTTTCACTGCGAAATTGAGGTCTGACCACGTTGCGTTTTGCGCCGTTTCCTGTCACGGGCACTAGGCCGACCCACACAAGTGAGGTACCATTTTTCTCGTAAGACTTTGGGGAACGCAGGGTGGGTTGAAATTTGTGGATCCACGCAGATTCTGGAACTTTCCACCACAGAAATGTGGGGAAAATGTGTTTTTTTTGGACACTTTTTTAGGTTTGCAAGGGATTCTGGGTAACAGACCCTGGTGGGAGGCAGTCAAGTCACCCCATCCTGGATTCTCCTGGGTGTTTACTTTTCAAAAATGTATAGATTTGCTAGGTTTCCCAAGGTGCCCGCGGAGCTAGGGTTCAAAAACTACAGCTAGGCACTTTGCCAAAAAAGAGTCATTTTTCACTGCGAAATTGAGGTGTGACCACGGTGCGTTTTGCGCCGTTTCCTGTTGCGGGCACTAGGCCGACCCGCACAAGTGAGGTACCATTTTTCTCGTAAGACTTTGGGGAATGCGGGGTGGGTGGAAATTTGTGGATCCACGCAGATTCCGGAACTTTCCACCCCAGAAATGTGGGGAAAATATCTTTTTTTGGACAATTTTTTAGGTTTGCAAGGGATTCTGGGTAACAGACCCTGGTGGAGGCAGTCAAGTCACCCCATCCTGAATTCCCCTGGGTGTCTAGTTTTAAAAAATGTATAGGTTTGTTTGCTTTCCTAAGGTGCCCGCAGAGCAAGGCTTCAAAAACTACAGCTAGGCACTTTGCCAAAAAAGGGTCTTTTTTCACTGCGAAATTGAGGTGTGACCACGTTGCGTTTTGCACCGTTTCCTGTCACGGGCACTAGGCCGACCCGCACAAGTGAGGTACCATTTTTCTCGTAAGACTTTGGGGAACGAAGGGTGGGTGGAAATTTGTGGATCTACGCAGATTCTGGAACTTTCCACCACAGAAATGTGGGGAAAATGTGTTTTTTTGGACAGTTTTTTAGGTTTGCAAGGGATTCTGGGTAACAGACCCTGGTGGGAGGCAGTCAAGTCGCCCCATCCTCGATTCCCCTGTGTGTTTACTTTCAAAAATGTATAGATTTGCTAGGTGCCCCAGGGTGCCCGCAGAGCTAGGGTTCAAAAACTACAGCTAGGCACTTTGCCAAAAAAGAGTCATTTTTCACTGCGAAATTGAGGTGTGACCACGTTGCCTTTTGCGCCATTTCCTGTGGCGGGCACTAGGCCGACCCACACAAGTGAGGTACTATTTTTCTCGTAAGACTTTGGGAAACGCGGGCTGAGTGGAAATTTGTGGATCCACGCAGATTCCGGAACTTTCCACCACAGAAATGTGGGGAAAATGTGTTTTTTTGACAATTTATTAGGTTTGCAAGGGATTCTGGGTAACAGACCCTGGTGGGAGGCAGTCAAGTCACCCCATCCTGCATTCCTCTGGGTGTCTAGTTTTCACAAATGTAAAGGTTTGCTAGGTTTCCCAAGGTGCCCCCAGAGCTAGGGTTCAAAAAGTACAGCTAGGCACTTTGTCAAAAAAGAGTCATTTTTCACTGCGAAATTGAGGTGTGACCGCGTTGCGTTTTGCGCAGTTTCCTGTTGCGGGCACTAGGCCGACCCGCACAAGTGAGGTACCATTTTTCTCGTAAGACTTTGGGGAACGCGGCGTAGGTGGGAATTTGTGGATCCACGCAGATTCCAGAACCTTCCACCACAGAAATGTGGGGAAAATGTGTTTTTTTGGACAATTTTGTAGGTTTACAAGGGATTCTGGGTAACAGACCCTGGTGGGAGGCAGTCAAGTCACCCCATCCTGGATTTCCCTGTGTGTATAGTTTTCACAAATGTATAGGTTTGCTAGGTTTCCCCAAGGTGCCCGCAGAGCTAGGGTTCAAAAACTACAGCTAGGCCCTTTGCCAAAAAAGGGTCATTTTTCACTGCGATATTGAGGTGTGACCACGTTGCGTTTTGCGCCGTTTCCTGTCGTGGGCACTAGGCCGACCCGCACAAGTGAGGTACCATTTTTCTCGTAAGACTTTGGTGAACATGGGGTGGGTGGAAATTTGTGGATCCACGCAGATTCCAGAACTTTCCACCACAGAAATGTGGGGAAAATGTGTTTTTTTTGGTCAATTTTTTAGGTTTGCAAGGGATTTTGGGTAACAGAACCTGGCGGGAGGCAGTCAAGTCACCCCATCACGGATTCCCCTGGGTGTCTAGTTTTCACAAATGTATAGGTTTGCTAGGTTTCCCAAGGTGCCCGCAGAGCTAGGGTTCAAAAACTACAGCTAGGCACTTTGCCAAAAAAGGGTCATTTTTCACTGGGATATTGAGGTGTGAGCACGTTGCGTTTTGCGCCGTTTTCTGTCGTGGGCACTAGGCTGACCCACACAAGTGAGGTACCATTTTTCTCGTAAGACTTTGGGGAAGACGGGGTGGGTGGAAATTTGTGGATCCACGCAGATTCCAGAACTTTCCACCATAGAAATGTGGGGAAAATTTGTTTTTTTTGTCAATTTTTTAGGTTTACAAGGGATTTTGGGTAACAGAACCTGGTGGGAGGCAGTCAAGTCACCCCATCCCGGATTCCCCTGGGTGTCTAGTTTTCACAAATGTATAGGTTTGCTAGGTTTCCCAAGGTGCCCGCAGAGCTAGGGTTCAAAAACTACAGCTAGGCACTGTGCCAAAAAAGGGTCATTTTTCACTGCGATATTGAGGTGTGACCACGTTGCGTTTTGCGCCGTTTCCTGTCACGGGCACAAGGCCGACCCGCACAAGTGAGGTACCATTTTCTCGTAAGACTTTGGGGAACACGGGGTGGGTGGAAATTTGTGGATCCACGCAGATTCCAGAACTTTCCACCACAGAAATGTGGGGGAAATGTGTTTTTTTGGACAATTTTTTGGGTTTGCAAGGGATTTTGGGTACAGAACCTGGCGGGAGGCAGTCAAGTCACCCCATCCCGGATTCCCCTGGGTGTCTAGTGTTCAAAAATTTCACTAGGTGCCGGCAGAGCTAGTGTTCAAAAACTACAGTTAGACACTTCGCAAAAAAAGGGTACATTTTCATTGTGAAAATGTGGTGTGTTCACGTTGGGTTTTGAGCCATTTCCTGCTGTGGGCACTATGCCTACCCACACAAGTGAGGTACCATTTTTATTGGGAGACTTGGGGTAATTCAGATTTGTAAAGCAACTGTTATTACCTATTGATTTTTTATGCATTTCTGCCTTCCAAATGAAAGACTTTGTGTAAAAAAGAAGTCATTTTGAAAAATGACCGATATTTCTCATGCTAGTATGAGTATTCCCAATTTCGAAAATGTGCACTGTTTCTAAACTCTATAATTTGTTCCCATTTCAGAAATACATAGGTGTCTTTCATACCGATTTTTCCATGTATACATTTTCCCACATTAATTGCTATATACCCGGAACATAATAAAAAACCATTGCAAATTGCTGCTCAGTTTTTGACTCTGGGTTCGTCGGGTTCTTGGTGAACGTACAAGTCCTATATATCCCCACAACCAAGAAGGTCCAGCGGATGTAACAGTATAATGCTTTCAAAGAGCTGTCATAATTAGAAGAAGTTACAGGTAAAAACGTTGACACAAAAGGCTGTTTTTTTTCAACTAATTTTCATTTTTTCCTATATTTAACTGTTAGTTTCTATAAAGAAACCTTGATGGATCTACACAAATGACCCCTTGCTGAATTCAGAATTTGTCTACTTTTCAAAAATGTATAGCTTTCCAGGATCCATTATTGCTTTCAGACCCATTTCTACCATTAACTGGAAGGAGGTTGAAAGCACAAAAAATAGCAAAAATAGGCTATGTCCCAGAAAAATGCCAAAACTGTGTAAAATTTTTTTGTTTTCTGACAAAAGTCTGTCATTCCCTAAAAGCTGTGAAAATGGTGATTTCAGCCCCACAAACCCTTTTTTGATACCATTTGCAGAGAAAAACCCACACGCTTTCATTTGCAGCCCGTTTTTCCCATTTTTCCACAATAAAAAAGATTTTGCTGTATTATGGCTAATTTCTGGGACCCCTCCAGGGGAATCCACAAACCCTGGGTACCTTTAGAATCCCCATGATGTTGCAAGAAAAGGACGCATATTTGGCGTGGATACCTTATGTGGTCAAAAAGTTACAGGGGCTAAGCGCGCACTACCCCAAATAGCCCAAAAAAGGCTTAGCACAGGGGGGGAAAAGGCCTAATAAGCGAGACTAGCTAGACAGGAAAACTGAAACAACAAACACAGATGTCCCCCGGCCGCTCCTCTAAGACTGTTCTCAAGAGACACAGCACATCAGGCAGCAATGACTTACCCAAGCGCTGTTCTCTGTGGTCCAGCCAGAAAAGAGGCACGGAGGGTAGTCTGAGTCCAGGTTTCCAGTGGGGTCTCTTGTCATCAGCCAGTACTGCTTATCACATCGGGGTCACCACATGTTCGAGGGAGTTATTTTTAGGGGGCACGGAGGACCTTCACCGAATGATTGAGGGAGTGATTTAGGGGCAAAAGGGGCACCTTAACTTGAGGCGGGGTGCCTGGGAACGCTCGCACTAAAAATGAAGGAAACAGATGTGTGTCATGGAAACTAAGCCAAAGGGTTTTCCAGATTTATTTAGAAGGTGCAACTTCAAGAAACTTCAAGAAAAAGGCATAAAAATACAAAATACAAATATAGTGACCTCGCATGAATCAGAAGGCATTTCTACATGAAAGCATTGAACTCGTTTGGAGAGAGACACTTCAGAAAACCTCAAAGACACATTTATAAATGCATTATGAAAAACATAAGTTAAATCAAGGAAAATGCTCTCAGAATGCAAAACACACTTGATCTAAAACACTGAGAATACTCACGTACCTACCTAAAAGAAAACAGCCTTGCAAGTGTAATATAAGCATTAAATTCTCAATAAGAAAACACCAATTTAGAGACGAAAATAGCATACATAGCATACATAGCATATACAGCATATATATATTGACAAGTTAAATTGTATCTTAAAAACAAAAAACAAGAGCTCTTGGGGAGCACCCACACCCGCCTGCCATCTACTAACAGACGGGTGGGGTAGTCTGCCTAGAACTGTGTGGGCTTCCTTTTTATACTGTTTAAGGCTATGAGAAGAGCCTACAGTAACGTCATCTCACGCCACTTCTACCTACGTCACTTAGTGCATGGTTTGCAAATTTTATCAGACGTGTCGTGTCAATCCTACTAAATGCGGAACGTAGACTAGGTGAAAGGTTATATTCTCAGGCCAAGCGCTCGTCGTAAATTGCATAGGGCAAGCAGAAAATATGTAATGCAAAGGAATAAAATATATAGATATATCTAGATATATCTAGATATATGGGTCTGGGTTGCCACATTCATCATCCTAGTCTAACGGGGACCGACGGTTATTGCGGTGGGAACTTCTCTATTCTCATGTACAGACCTAGGATGTGATGTGCTGTATGTCGACAGAATAGAGAGACAGTGAACTCTGCGCCAGTGAACTTCGCACACGGTAGGGTGAGGGCTCTTTAGTTTGGAGCAGGAGGCCTCGCTGAGAGAGGCTGGCTGTGATTCTTGGTCAGACAAGCCTAGAGCCTGCTGTTCAGTAAAGATGGGTGCAGAACTTTGGTCAACTTAACAAAAGACCGACAGATCAGGCTGGCAGGGCCTACGTAGGGGTTCATACTGGCTGAGTGAAAAGGATGGCCCAGGGCATTTGTTATATAGTAAAACAGGACCCTCCGGTCAATTTAACACGGCCTACAAATTAGGCTGGCAGGGCACGGACAAGGGGTCTCATACCTCAGCTGTGGACAGAACGGGCCTGGGGTACCCTATGATAAAAAATAGACCCTCTCTCACATCGCTAAGTGAAAAGCAGACTTCCTGAAATGGGCTGAGTGTGAGGGAGTGATTAGGTTACAAATTGCAAATCGCACGGGGAGTGAAAAGGCAATGGAGAGGACGAGAGCCTGTGAAATGCTTGTTGTAGCTCTCAAATCCCCTGATGATGCTTTACTCCTGAGGCGGAAGCCGGGAGATCACCTTTTAAAATCTGTAACTTTTGTGTCACTTATTAGCCGAATATTGTTTTAAAATTGCACTCACCTGCCTGGCTCCTCCAGTAACCAGCAACAAAATCGCCTTAAACAGCGCTCTTCGCTGCAACTAAACAATTGTAAAGCCAACGATCCTGCCGCCATTGACGGCGAGGAAGCGAGGCCACGCCTACACTAGGCCACGCCCACCCGCCCCTCCTCGCCCCCTTAAAGATGTGCAATCACCGGACGCGCAGCGGACGGGCGCAGCGGGCGCGCCAAAGGCAAGCCCGTCTGGGCCCGTCCGGGCCCAGACGGCCTTAGGCCCAGCCACTATGCCCTATCCGCAAAACCGCATCTCATACTCCAGAGGTTCACTGCTTGCCTGGAACCTGGAAAAACATCCCCAGTGCAAATACGTCCACAAGGAAGACACCCCCTTTGTAGGATACACCCTCTGCAACAGACCCGAGGAAACGGAATGCCAGCAAGGTCTCCGGCTCGGTCTTCTGAATTGCAGATCCTTAGTTAAACATGCCCACGAGCTCAACATTCTCGTCCAGGACTCTATGCTGGAGTTACTGTTTCTGACGGAAACTTGGTTGACCCCGCACAGTGACTTCGATGTGGCTAATGCAACACCCCTGGTTACCAAATATGCTGCTTAAATAGACCAATCGGTAGAGGTGGCGGATTAGCCATACTCTACAAAAACCCCCTCAAATGCAGAATCGAGTCCGAAACTGTCAAAGATTGCGAGAACTGCCACTTCACAATCCAGATCTCACCATCTTCCTCCCTTTCGGGGCTGTTGGTGTACCGGCCACCAGGCACTCTAGGCGAATTCACCAATACTTTGATGGACCACATCTTACTCAAGACTATCTCAGTCTCTAACTTCCTCCTCTTAGGGGACCTTAACATGCACTTTCTGGACCCCACGGACAATGCCGCAGCAAACCTGCTCGCTGACCTCGCTACAGCTGACCTCCATCTGCAAAACCCCAAAGCCACCCATGAGAAAGGTCAACTCCTGGACCCCATATTCTCCAACATCGGGAACCTATACGCCCAAGACCCCACTCCCCTACCTTGGACAGACCATATGCTGATCCTCATGCACTGGTCACTCAAAATGACACCAGCGCTCAAACATAAAACAAGGATACAAGCCAGACGATGGCACAAGTTACTACCTGAGGAATGGGAGACTAAATTACGCGATACCATCGCCCCCTTGTCCACGGACCCTAACACCGCGAACAGAGAATTCATGGACTGGCTAATCCGACCCCTAGATAGCTCCATTCCATTGACCAGCACTCTCAAACACGTCAAAAGACTTAGCCCCGCTCCCTGGTACACACCCGCCCTTACCGCCCTGAAAAAACAATGCAAAAAGTCAGAACGCACGTGGAGAAAAAGCAAATTAACTGAAGAGAAAAGTGCTTACCACTACTCCATGAAAGCATACAAACGAGCCCTACAAGACGCCAAAAGGACTTACTATGAGGAAAGAATAAAAGACTCCTCCTGTTCATCCAAGGAGACCTTTTCCATTCTCAAAGAACTCCTTCATGTCCCGGACCCCCCTCAGAAACCTATGGACCCCAAAGCTGCTGAGGAAAAATGTGCTAAGCTGGCCACCTTCTTCAACGATAAAATTAAAAAAATTCTCACCTCTCTCCCGCCCGCCAACTCTGACTCCTCAGAGAGAGTCAAGGAGCCGATGCCCCCCGCCAACAAACCCTTTCTGGAGTCACTCGGCCCAGTTACAGAACAGGAAGTAAGGGCCACACTCACCTCAACCAAGAGCGGAGCCCCTAGCGACCCTGTCCCCATACGCTTCGCTAAAAACATCACGCAGACCATAGTTCCCCAACTGACAGCCCTGATTAATATCTCGTTGGAACAGGGAGAGGTCCCTTCCAACTGGAAGGAAGCTGTCGTCAAAGCGCTCCTCAAGAAACCGTCGCTCGACCCCACAGACCTGTCCAACTACAGACCTATCTCACTCCTCCCGTGGATAGGTAAAGTCGCCGAGAAACTCGCGAACAAAAAGCTGTCCCACTACCTCGAGTCAAACCATCTCCTCAACGACTCACAGACAGGCTTTAGACCAGGTCAGGGCACGGACACTGCTCTCCTCGTAGCCGTAGAAAGAACTAGGGAAATCATCGACACAGGAGGATCAGTGGCAGTGGTCCTCCTAGACCTAAGTGCGGCCTTTGACACGGTCAGTCACCAGGTCCTAACCCACCGTCTCGAGAATATTGGGGTCAAGGGCAGAGCACTGAAGTGGCTATCGTCTTTTCTCTCCCGACACTCCTACCAAGTATGGGAAGGCGAAAGCCGCTCCTCCTCCATCCCCCTCCAGTGCGGTGTGCCTCAGGGCTCTTCCCTGAGCCCTACGTTGTTTAACGTTTACATGGCCCCACTGGAGGAACTCGTCTCACCCTTTGGAGTCACTATCGTCAGCTATGCTGACGATACACAACTGGTGGTGACACTCTCCCACCCCAAGCTTGAGCCCTCCAACCTCCACGACTGCCTCTCCAGCGTACATAAGTGGATGAGCGACTCCGCTTTGAAGCTAAACGGCTCCAAAACAGAGATCCTGCTCCTAGGACAAAAAACTATGAGCCTCCCCTCTAACATCTGGCCCGCCTGCATGGGGGAACCGCCCACCCCCAAGAAGGAGGTAAAAAGTCTCGGAGTGTGGCTTGAGACGGACCTTACCTTTGGGACCCAGGCAAGAAAGACAGCCGGCATATGCTACGGTCTACTTAAGTCTTGCAGGAAGGTAATCCCACTACTACCTTTCCAGTCGCGTCTCATGATGATCCAGGGCCTAATTTTAGCCAGGCTGGATTACAGCAATGCCATCTACCTGGGCGCCCCTAAATCCACCCTTCAAACCCTGCAAAAAGCCCAAAACGCCGCAGCCCGACTCCTAACAAACACCCCGGCCAGATCATCTGCCAAGCCTGCACTTAGGAAGCTGCACTGGCTCCCCATTAGGGAAAGGGTCGCCTTCAAGGCCCTCTGTCTTGCCCACAAGGTTCTCCACAATACCGGCCCGCCCATACTTAACAACTGGATCAGTCCCTACATACCCACGAGAGCGCTTCGCTCGGAGCATGGAAACCTCATCACGATCCCTAAGGTGAAAAAGGCCCGCATAGGTGGCCGCCGCTTCTCGGTTAACACTGGCAAGAAGTGGAATGCACTCCCTTTGAGCCTCAGAATAGAACCCAACCTCCTTCGGTTCAGAAAAGCACTCAAAACCCTACTCTTTCCCTAATCTGGCATTCCCCTGACTACACCCCTTAGTGAGTAACAAGGTTCAGCGCTGGGATACCCATTGGGTGACTACGCGCTCTACAAAACTATAAATAAATAAATAAAAAATAAAAAAAAATGCGGTGGATGCATCTGTGGCTGACCCTGTGGCAACCATAGTTTAACGCATAATCAGCTTTGAACCCACCTTGTTTTGTCTCCCCGCGTTTGGTAGTGGCACTTGGCAGGCGCGCCTGCTCTCATTCAGCTTCTTCTCATTCCAATAGGTTGTCCCATTGCGACATTAGCTCTCCTGATCTTGAGTGACACGCCTGCGAGGGTGGTGAGGGAGGAGGGGTGGGGGGATAGTTGGGGATGGGAATTTTCAATGGTTGGACAGTGACTTTTGCAAAGTACTCACTCATGGGTTATCTCCGGGCAGTGGGCATGGGTAGCCTAAGGAAACATAGACGTGCCTTAATTAGCCTGATTTGACATGTGTTTCTGCTAAACAACTGGGATATGTAACTGAGCTCCCTATTGTCTTGTGCTCTTCTCCTTGTTTTCCGTCCTGGTTCACTGAAAAATCAATAAAAATTGTTTTCAATTTTTTTTAAAATAAACACAATAGGTCCCGATACCAGACAAAAGTCTGTAGGTCATTAAGTCTTTGTGGAAATGTTCTTGTGTTTAAAACAAAACTAGATGTATAGTAATGTTTGACTTTGTCTTCATGTTTGTACAGTCTTAGTTATTGACTAAATGTATGTGTGTCATGTAAATATTGTTTTTCTCTACACAGTTTTTGTGTTTTTGTAAATATTGCAAAAGACTTAGAGGTGTATGTTTGAATTCACAATATGGGAAAAAAACCTTTGCTTAAAAAAACAAAAAAGAATTCAAATGAATGAAGCCCAGAGTTAATAAAAAGGACTACTGAGGTACTAGTAATATTGTATTTATGGCTACAGGGGTACTTTTTGTATTGTTAGTAAGGGCTCCAGTGTTAGCACAAATAGCATGGGGTATAATGGGCAACCTTGCTGCGTTACTCTACTTATCAATATTGGAGAGGAATGAGTGTTGTTAATTCGTATTCTAGCAACAGGATCAGTGTACTACAGGCCTATCCATTGTGTAAATGCCTGTGGCATGCCTAAACGATGCAGTACATTAAACATAAAACATTTTATAGAATCAAACGCCTTTGCTGCATCAAGCAGCACAGCTGCAGCTTTAACATCCGGATTCAATTGGTGCCTCACATCAAATATTATCATGCGTAGATGATCGCTCTGGGAAAGCGCAAGCAGAAGTGGTTTAAACCTGGTCACAATCATCATGTCTATGTTCAAAAGTGAAACAGTCTATAGGATTCACAACTTAATGGATTTTTACCTGGCTTCAATAAGGTTATTAGCAAGGCCTCCTGTAAGGTTGGGGGAAGTTGTTTATTGTCATATGCTTCTGCATACATTTCATGCAAGTGTGGTGTGAACAGGTCAGAGAAGGCTTTGTAAAATCCGCTAGGTAGCCATCGCACCCTAATGCCTTGCCACTGGGAGGCAATTGTATGGCCTCCCTCACTTCTTCTGTGATTATTGGTTGCACCAAATACTCCTGTTTAACCTGAAGACAACCAGGCGAGCGCCAGCTCGTTCAGGTAGGCTGTTATTTCTTCCCCATCAGCTGCCTCTCGTGGGCCGTAAAGCGTTGCATAATATTCCATAAATCTGGTTATTATTTCAGGAAAGCTATAGCATTTAGTTCCATCTGGTCAGTATAACTCAGTTACATAGGCTTGTGTATGCGGTATCTGATCTTTGAGGCCAGGCGGAGGCCAGGTCTCCCACCCTCCCCATATGCTCTGGCAACCCAGTGCCTAGACATATGTTTAATTTCCTGCTCATAAGTCTCACTGTATTCTGTGATCAAGTCTCTGATTTCTGCCAGGGTGTACATGTTCTGCTTCTCTTCATAGTCCCTTTCCAAACCCCCTAGTGCTTGCTCTATTGTATGCATCCTGGCTCACAGGGCTTTCAGCACACATGCCTGCTCCATGTTCATGTATTGTGGCTTTAAAAGCCTCTAAGAGCGTGCCCGCACTGTCTACGGATCCCGTATTCTCCAAAAAGTACTGTATAATTGCCTTCTGTACTCCCTCTTTGAACACGGGATCCAGATGTGATGTGGCCTGTAGGCGCAATTGGAAGGGCTAAGTGGTGTGTGTGTGTGAATTACCATATCTAGCATCACTGGTGAGTGATCTGATAACGTTCTTGGCAAGTGAGTTACTGTTTCCACCCATGTGGCCGCCTCCCTGGAAATTAACCAGTAATCCAACCTGGACCACGTTTTGTGCACAGAAGAAACATTGGTGCCTTTCCGGGTCACGGGGTGTCGCACCCTCCATATATCGACTAGCTTATGGGCATCCATGATCTCATGTATCACACGTACGGCCCTTTTACCCTACCATTCTGCCATTGCTCAGTGATCCAAGTGGGGGGTCTAAGTACGTATTTAGATCTCCTCCCCATTAGCTTATTGCGGGTTGTAAGGCACATAAGTTAGTCTCTAGTTTGCGATAGAAGTCAGGGTCGTCAGTGTTTGGCTTGTATGTGTTAACAATGGTGATTGCTGTGCCCGCAAGAATACCCTGTATTTGCGTATCCCAGCCCATGTCGTATGACATAGTGTGAGTAAGTGTGGAAGGTGTGCCCTTTTTGATTAGTATGAGAACTCCCCTGGAGTATGAGGAGTATGAGGCTGCCACCCTCACCATCGCCCATTTTGCGCCCACCCGCCTGTCCCCTAATTTGGCGAGATGAGTCTCCTGCATCAGTACTAATGGGACACAATGCCTGTCAAGATATGCAAACACCTGATGGATCTTTTATGGGATTATTCAATCCCCTGACATTCTAGGTCAAAAGCCTGATTTCTTACAGCATTGATGTTTCCTTATATGATAGCGCTTTTGTTTCTGACTGGTGTTCCAGCCACCCCATGAGTATTATGTTTCTGTGTTTATGATTGTGATGTACCATATAGAATTTAACTAACAAGCAGCCACCCACTTCAACATCCCAATAATGCCAAAGACATTCCCAAAACATCAATACAGCAAATAACCGTAAAATCACCTGGGTATTAAAGAGTTTCTCTTTTTTCCCCGTGATTACTTTAGTTGAGGCGGGTACACCTTCGTAGGGGGCAGCCAGATGCCATAGGTCCCTCCCGCTGTATGGAGGGTGCTGGACAATTTATACTGGGCAAATATTATCATGGTGTAGTATAGGACCCGTGCCAGCTCTATTGCGTGGCATCTGATTTGTTACAGCTCTTTACTGTTGAGCACCCTTCTCTCTTATTGTGCTATGGCAGATTAATTTATATACCTGTATAAACTTCCTACATCATCTACTGCATCCTCATCGGGGTAACTATTTGATATCACTATGGTTAAGCTCGACATGCATTACAATACATTTCTACATACAGACATAGGGCCAGATGTACGATGATTGCATTTTGCGACTCGCAAATTGCGTCGCTTTGCGGCCCAAAATTTGCGAGTCTCAACATGTAATGTACAACAGTGTCTCAGACACTGTTTGCGATTCCCAATCAGGTCGCAAATTGCATGCCTCATCAATATTTATGAGGCAAGTGAAATTTGTGACCCCATTGGGAATGGCTAGCACTTCCAGGGATGGTGGCCTGCTGGGGTCAGCAGACCACTATGTCTGTGACTGTATTTCAATTAAGCAGTCTTTTTTTAAATGCAGCCCATTTTCCTAAAAGGAAAACGGGAGGCATTCAAAAACAAAAATTAAACTTTTCAGTTTTATTTTTTAAAGGCAGGCAGTGGTCCCTGGGACCACTGCCTGCTCTTAAAAAATATTTTTGCACACACTCACAATTGGGAAGGGGTCCCCTGGGAATCCCTTCCAATTTGCGAGCGGTTTAAAACCTACTTGAAGTAGGTGGTAAACTGCTAGTGTTTTGCGGTTGCAAAACAACAGTACATTGCATGGTGACTCGCTATTAGGAAGGGACGCCCCTTCCTAATAGCGAGAGTCGCAAATGCTATTTTGTGAGTCAGTGACTCGCAAAAAAGCATTTCTACATGCCTGGAACTTTGTTTGCGGTCGCAAACGGGCCGATCTCCCGTTTATGGCCACAAAAAAGGGTTGTATATCCACCCCTTAGTTCCTTTTGCAATTGGCAGTCACGCAGGTATAGCTGCCGCACCACTTACTACAGCTTCAACCATGCGTCAGTGGGAGTCAGTCAGGCAATCAATACTATGCAGCTGCAGGAATAGAGTGGTTATGTTCCAGGCGCTGGACATGCCGCAGTGCACCAGCAGTACCACCCTTGAAGTGTTCTGAAGCTTGTGCGCTGACCAGCAGGTCCTGTTGCTATTCTGAGTGCTCATAGGATATCGAGGGCAGCGATCTAGATCGGCCCGATGCACTTATTTCAGGTAGTCCATGGCTACACCTGGTGTCATTAAGAATCTTGACCATTGTGTGTAATCAAGAGGCACACTGGATACAACATTGCATATGGGATATTTGCCACGAGGAGCTTCTTTTTCACTGTTGCAAATTCTTTACATGCTGTCTGGACTGCCATGGTGAAATATGGATAAAAGGACACCGCATTCCCTTGATAGGTGATATTCTTTTTCCCTGCACAAGGTGTAGGACAGAGTCGCGGTCCATGTAATTCAGTAACCTGGCTATGATGGGCCTCTGGGGCGTTTCCAGTGGTGGTCTAGGGACCAGCGATCTGTGCACCCTCTCAATTATCAGAACCTGGGAGAGATGCTCTGATCCGAAGACATCTTTTAGCATGGTTTAGATGTAGTCTTCCAGACGACATGTATTTGTACTTTCCGATACCCACATAATGCGGAGGTTGTTGCGCCCGGAGCACGCCTCCAAGTTTTCATTCTTTGCTTTAATTATTTCAAGAATGTTCTTTATGCCCTTACATTTGTCAGCTGTTTTATCGGACTCTTCCTCCACTGAGGATATCCGCTGTTCAGCTGTGGTCAGTCGGGCAGCATGCTTATCTAACTTGGCCGCCATGTTGTCCATGTGCAGCGTCAGCGTGTCGATCTTGCCATCTATGGCCTGTAGGCTTTGCTGCATCGAGATCAACGTGGCCTCTAATAGGGGTGTCTCTGGCTGCCTGTACTCCAGTTCTGATTCACGCTTGGTGGCCTCGCTGAACGGCGTGATTCAAAGTTTAAGAGCGATTGCTGCTAATCTGTCTTGTCCATATTTTCAGTTTGTGTGTTCTTAACTGTAATATGCCACTCAGTTGTTGGGGGGGGGGGGGGGGGGAGGTCTGGAGTATCAGGATCCAAGGCTCTTTAACTTGTCTATAGGCCTCCTCTGTGTTTTGCTCTATTAGCCGGGATATTATAGTTTTCAGTGAGTCCCAGTTAAGCATGTGCTACGTCAGGTTTTCTTGTGTCTGCTATGCAACTGGTGTCGTTATTGCACCGCTAGCTCCACTGGCTTGACTACAATTACTTGGCTGGCGGAAGTGAGAAAAGTCCTCTCTTCTCTAGCTTCGTGTAGCCAGTGTACCACTCCCGTGAAGCCTCCAACTCGGCGTCTCCCCTCCCACTTTGTTGAACCTCACTGGGCGTGAAGCCTTTTGCAACAGTGCCTGCTCTGGTCACCTAACTCCGCTTTTATTAGTTGCTGCAGACCAGGCGGACTGACTTGAGTGTTGTGGGCTCAGGCAGTGTCACCCACAGACTTTCCAGCGTTGCACCCCAGTCTCTGGCTGCACTGGCTTCACCGCGTTTACCTTCTAGTACAGGGCAGGAGGAGGGGGGGATTTCTCCCTGCTTCTTTAGCCTCACGTTTCAGGTGCACCGCTTCACATCTGTGCCTCTCCCCCCACTTCGCCAGCCCCCGTTAGGTATGAGCCCTTCCTCAGCCGCATCTATTTCAATCTGCTTCTCTGCTTCTATGGGTCGCTGTGGTCCAGGTTATATTTCCTGGGCGAAGGAGGCCCTCCAAACTTTCAGCACCGCGTTTGATCGCTCGCCGCGCCCCCCACTTCCCCGCTCTCACCATTTTTCCGGTCAATTGCGCATATGCTGCGCTGAAAGGCCATGGAGAGGGAGGGCAGGCGCTCACGCTTCTCCTCTTATGGTGCACCTTGCAAAGTTATCAATGTGCACCGGGAGGGTGCAGCCGCTCGTCTCTCCTCCTCTGATCATCTGGATCGGCTCGAGTGTAGGCCGCTCTCCCCGGATTCGCCGCTGCTGGCCCGTAAAACACTGCTATCCGGTTCAGATTATTGAGTGCTCTGGCTTTTCATAGCAAGGCTTACCGGTGCGCAACGAACTCCAACATCCAGGTCTACTCTCAGTTGTCAGGCAGGCTGGCGGCGGCTCGACTGGTTTAGCCGCTATAGTGACCACACCGTCATCCGCTCCACTCACAAGTATTCACAGACGTCACCCAAAGATTACACTGACACATTCGTTATGGGTGAAGAACTGCTGCAGGTTTATTTCATACAACATAAGTATGACGAGTGGGTTATCTTACGGGCGATCCAGGGCAAGCAGCCCCTCGCTACTCTGCCCGCCTTGCGAGCCAGCACGCATGGTGGGTCGATGCCCGGCAGTGCGGCACATTTTTGCAGATCCTCCTTTGGATCACGTGATCTGTCTAATACTCCCGCCCCTTTTAACGGGGGCGGAGCGTGTTATGGCACACCCCCGGTTGGTCAGGCCCCCCAACCGCCCGAAGGACTAACGGGGCGCCGTCGCGGTCTTCCCAGAACCTCCTTCGGCTCCCGGACCTTGGCTCGGGCACCCTTACTGTGCCGGACAGGGGTACCCTTACTGTACCGACTGTCGCAGAGGTACCCTTACTGTACCCTTCTGCCTCCAGATCGCCCTGTAACTCCGCCTGCAACACAAGAAAAAACATTATAACATTCCAGTTGCGTGCTGCCTACGCCGCGCAGGGTAAGCGGAAAGGGTGGGATCTCGCGCGGCCAGGAGTGTACACAGGAAGCAGAGGGCGATCTACGGGGGCGGGAGGCTTAAATAGGGCCTGGCCCCGCCCAGCCCAGTGGCCCGCCTCCCCCAGCAATGCCCATTGGGGCCCTCGGCGCGGCCTCTCGAGAGAGATGGAACAGGGGGGTGGGGGGGGAGTTCGGGGGAGGCTCTGACGGGTGGCCACTAGAGGGCTGCCCTGCTGATGTCCCCCTGCGTGGGACGCGGCATTACTCTGGGCTGCCATCTTGCCCTGCCGCTCGTAGACGCATCCTCTTGCTCAGCAGTTTTTTTTCACTTTTATCGATGTTAGTGCTGCACTTTTGCCCCATGTTGCATCCTCTTTTCACTGCATCACTCGGTTCCGTGCCTCATGGCTTCTGATGACTGACCATGTTGTGGATTTCTGACAGATTGCGCTGTCCGTTGGGCAGAGCTACACTAATGTGCGGCTGATGGAGCAAGGTTTTGCATAAAAAGAAACTTGCTCGTATGCAATCCTCTCGAATAACCAGTAACATTATAATCAACCTGTCTGTGAGTACTAACAGTGCGCCACATTTTACATTTGTATCCAGGGGAAGCTTTCCTATGTGCTTCACTAATGAATAACCCAAGTGTCCTAAAATGGCCGCCAAAATGCGAGAACTCTTCTGCGCTTGCGTAGTATGAAGTCTTCTGTCGCTTGGGGGAAATCTCTGCAGCTGTGCAATAGCTTTTAATATGGCTGCTTCAAGGTTAAGCACATGCTGTGCTGAAACTAACCCATGCAAGTTTTACTAAACCATTAATGCAAAAGATTTATTAAGTAAATGGGGTTAGAGTAGAAGTAAGTGGTATACAGTGAATTCGTTTAATTTCGTATTCTAACATGTTCTTCTTTGACTTTATTAATAGTTCGTATTTGGGCCTAGGAGGGTGACCGCGTCTCTGTTTCCTTGTGGCTTCTATGCATGAGCAACGTCTGCTTGCCTTGAACAAGTGATGTAATTGATTGGCTGCCAAACCCCAAGCCCAGCAAGGACATGGGAAAACCAACTCTTGACCCTATTAGAGGAAGAGGACTCAACATTGTAATATAGACTTATCAATCCACATATGAAATGCTTGTGGGAATAAAGCTTGTGGGTATTAAAATTAAGGGGCGGAGAGCTAGACAATAGACTAAAGAAAAATATTGCACTTAGTATGGTCCAATCAAATTGCGGGTGAACATGGAATTGAAACATTTGGGGATGGATCATACATTTGAATTGGTATAACAGAGGTAAGTCCTAGATAGTTAGACACACCTGATGCTGAGATGTTGATGCTATGCTGAAATGCTGCCCAATTTTGCTGCAATCTGACTGAAGAATCCAACACTAGTGAAATTCGCTGAACAACCGAGGAGGCATATCTAGGAAGGGGTCCAGACGAGCACGAGCCGGAGAGAGTAGCACCAGAGAGGGGTGTAACGCTGGCGTTACACTAGAGGAGGTTACCTTCCCTGTCCTGAACCTGTCCTGAAATCCTGGACGCACTGATTGTCGGGGTCCTCACACCATTCTAGGTAAATATAACTGTAGGGTAAATGCTCCGTACTTGTTCTCTATTCTTTCTCTCCTCAGGTACTGTCATTGCAAGAATGTAATTGATGCAACTGTACTATTTTTCCTGATGGAGACTTCTGGTATATCCATGTGTATTCTGATTTGACTCACACAATTATTAATTCAGATACACTTTTAAAACTGCTTCTGAGTCTGTGGTTCTTTGAATAAAAGATAAATGTATTTTAATATGTCCTCCCTATTTTAAACTACTACTAGATCTTTCAAATATGCATTTACTCAGGAGACAGGATTGGTAAGAATACTGGTGTAAAGGTTTCCTAGGGTAAAACAAAATTGATGACCAGTGGATATTTGCCAGCTCATTGAGTGTATGAATTTCTATGGGCCCCAATGAGTGTTGTGTGTATGAATGTGTAGAGCTGGTAAACTCCGCTGCATCACGCCCATCTTGCCGTGGGCTCTCTAGCACCCCCCTTTGTTGACACATTAACATATCTTGAGAGACAGGCAGTTACCAAAATTTACGTGGCAAAAAAAGGAAGACAAATTGTTTGTTGGCAAGACTTGGCAAAACGTGGACTGATGTTAGTCCCAGATTCAGATACACTGATCATAGAAGCACCTATTCCTATTTCTTTGATCAAATATTGTTCTGAAGAAGAGGTTGAGTTGTTTGTTATAGAATTTGTGGCGCTCTTTAAGGACAAAATAGGGTATAGCAAAACCTTTCAACATAGTTTCAGACTTAAAGCTAATGCAGTACCTGTGGCACACACTGTGAGATTTTTTCCCTTAACAGTAAGAAATTATCTAAAGCTTTTGTTGCACAATTTGGTCAGTGAAGGGGTTATTCAGGAGACAAATTTTTCAGAATGTGTTAATACCAATGTAATTGTGAGGAAAAAATTGTGTGAGATACGGTTATGTGCTGATTTGCGCACACTCAATAAAAATATAATAGTGGATTGCCATCCTTTTCCAAACATTTATGAGTTACTAGAAGATTTGGGTCATGCAAAATTCTTTACCCTACTAAAAATGAGATCGGTATACCACCAAATTCCCCTTGACACTAGGTCAGAGGGATTGACAACTTTCATTAGTCCCTGTGGTGCCTTTACGTTTCTAAGAATACTGTTTGGTTTAGCCTCAGCTGCCAGTGTATTCCAGAAATTAATGGGCATTATCTTGGTTGGTATTGTTGGTGCATAAGCCTTCCAAGATGATGTTTTAGTCTTTGCAGAGACCATTCATGAAAACAAATGAATAGTGAAGGATGTTTTTTTCTGTTTTCAAAGAGGTTGGAAGTAAGTTGAGAGCAGACAAGTACAACATTTTAACCAGAGAATTGGATTATATTGGACACAAAATTACATGTTAAGGTATTACGCCTAAGTTTTCATTGGTTCAAACCACCAAGAATGAGATTCCACACAAGGATGCTCTTTGGTCCTTTCTTTGGTTGAGTGAATACTATTCCCGCTTTATTGATGGATATGCATTTATTTTTCAACCTCTCATATCTTTGCACAAGAAGGGGGCAAAAATTGTTTACTATGCCCTTTGCTGCTTGTGTGTGGACTCAGTGACTCTGTTGTTAGAATGTCCTTTGCAACTGTAGTGAATGTTGTAATGGATATATATTTTTCATGTCTATCAAAAAAAAATAAAAAAATATTATTATTTTTTTTTAAAGAAGGGGGCATAATTTGTTTGGAGCAATAAAGTGAATGAGGCTTTCGAGAAGGTGAAAAAACTCATAGTGTCTGCGCCAGCACTGTCACCATTCATTTCTGGCAAGCAGTGCTTTCTTACAGATGACACCACTCAAATTGGGTTGGGTGCTGTCTTGTCCTAGTGGGTGAATGACAAAGAAATGACTTTGGCATCACATTGCTTGAAAATTCTGGAAATTAACTATAGAACCATTGAAAGGGTGGTGACGAAGTTTAAAACCTTTTTATGGGGTGCAAATTTCTTGATTTTCACTGCTCACAAACCTCTGGTGCACCTATTAAATGGAAATGGAACAGGTAAAGCTTCAGCTCACCTAGTGAGGCTATTATCAATCCTCCAAGAGTACACCTTTGACATCAGGTATATTCCAGGTGGAAAGAATGTTAGAGACGACTATTTGTCATGAATGACGTTGGTTATAAGTAATGATGTGGATGTGCAAGAGGATTTTGGGTGCCTAGTTGCTACTATTGAGGATCTGTTGAATCGCTGAGGTGTGGTTACTACTTGTGAGTGGTTGGATGCTTTAAAATGTGATGAAGTTCTCCAGAGGGTGTTGCACTTTATGAATGAAGGCTGGCCCAAGGAGAGGAATTTGAATATTGCATTGAAATCATCTGTTCAGATCTTCCAGGTATTGGCTGTGGTTAACGTTGTGCTTATGCAGAATGACAGATGCATTCCCTCTACGTCTATACATGAGACACACATCAAGGTGGTTCATGAGGGCCACTTAGGTGTTAATATCTCATCTAAAAACTTGAAGCAGATTTATTGGTGGCCATCCATGGATGCGCAAGTTGTCAAATGGATTGATAACTGTACGACCTGTTTGCTTCAGGATAAGCATTAGAAAGTTCATTAAACAACACTGGATATGGTGTCTATGCCAAATGATGTTTGGGTCAAGATTGCATTAGATTTCGCAGGACCTTTTTAGTTATTACCATCTTATAAAAGGATTATGATAGTTTGCATTTACCACTTTTCAAGGTGGGTGAACTTTGAATTTGTAGCAGCTCCTAATACAGTTCCTGTGATTATATCCTTGAAGAAAATGTTTCGTATTGAAGGTCCACCAAAGGAGTTAGTCACTGACAATGGTGCACGTTTTACCTCGTCTCTCATGACACAATTTCTTGATTCCCAACACATCAAACACTTTCAAGTGGCATTGTATTCGCCTACCTGAAATGGTTTGGTGGAAAGAATGTACAGATTCTTGAGAGGAGAAGTACAATCGGCTTTGGCATTACTAACTGATATGAAAGATTTTTTGAGACAGAAGTTGTGGTCTTACTTCATCACACCACATAGCATCACAGGAGTGTCTCCTTTTGAGAATCTATGCAAGAACTCCAAGATGCATTCTATGTCCTGACTGGGTGAAAGATTTATGTACAAATACAGAAAAGTCAGGTCAGGATCGAACAACAAAACAGTTTTAGACAGAGATTCTGAACAGCAAGCTTTGTGCAAACCAAAGTTGGACCAAAAAACATGTAAAGGAAGTTGAGGCTAAATCTGGTGAGTGGGTACTGGTTAAGAAACCTTAAAAAGTTAAAAAAGGGGAATCCAAATATATGTCTCCTGTTCAGGTAATGAAGCTGTCCAAAGGTTCGGCATTGCTTTCTAAAAAGGGTTGCTGAAGTAAGAGGAGCTTGATAAGATTATCTGAGGAACAAGCAAAGAATGTTTTGAAGTCCAAGGGTGTTATCAGTACTAAATCCTCTACTGATTCTGACACTGCTTGGTGGTTGGACAGTAATGAGGGTGCTGCTGTAAAAGAACTTGACAACAATGCATTGCATGTTGTTTTACATGGCTTTTCTGTTTCAGATTCTCCGGTTTCTTCTGGGATACCTTCTACAGATTCAGTGGTTTCTGTTTCTGGACAACATTCTGACACTTAGTCTCATTTAACTGAAAATTCCCACTTTTCAGAACATAGTTCTAATGATGATGCTATTACATTCCAGAGTAATTCCAGACTTGCTTGAAATTCTATGCCTACATGGTTTAGAGACTTTTATTTACACTAGAGTAACTTGCTTAGTTTTTTTTCATTTTTAAAAAATGTGTTTTTGTAAGGGGAAAGATGGTGCACTGTATATACTTATGCATTTCTAGTTGTCATCTGTTGTGTATTAATTGCCATATGTCTTGATTGCCATGCGACCATTAATGTTTTGGAGATATATCTGGGCCAAGGACGAGACAAAATGTACCCAAATAATCATTCAGGATTGTCTACAATTGGACAATAGTTCATCTATCTCTTGGCTAAAATATATTACTGATGGACACAATGAATTATTTAAGATTAAAATCTAAGAAAACCCAGAATATGTGATAGCCTTATCGAAACAGGGAATAAAGGATATTTTCTTGGCCCACAAAAACGAGACTCGTATGAGAACAGTTGGGAAGCAAACTACATACTTATTCTACAAAGCAATTGTAGATAGAAGCGTTTTTCAAGACTATTTGTCTATAGTCACTAAACCCTCACACCGTTTTGTATTAACAAGATTGAGACTAGGAATAGTACATCACCTAGTTGCTTTCCCTGAAATGAAAACGCGACCTATAATCTTATGCCCTTGTGATGAATATTCTAAGCAGAGCACTATGCATTTTTTGCTCTTCTGTGATTTTTATTTGTATCTCAGATGTTTTTATTTAAAGCCATTGTTTAAAAAATACAATGTGAGAACAACCCATGCTGCTATGAATTTACTAATTGCACTAAATGATCCAGGGATATGTTTTTATGTAGCGTCATATATCCAAAAATCAATTTATGTGAGAAAAAGCATTGTCATTATTGACTAATTTTAATGTAAATAATTAATTGGATTGTCTCTGGCAAAATCTTTTTTTAGAAATTGATTTATTTTTCATATATATATATAATTGTTGCTTTTCTAGTTGTTGTACATACCGAATATAGCTTGCTGAACCGAACCGAATTGCCATATGTAAATGCTTTACTGTAACGTACCTGCTTGATGTTATGATTTGCATGCGTCTATGTTCTGTATTATGGAACTTAGCTCTGTGAAATGTTCCGGGCAGTATTTCCCTTTAGTCAGCTGTTGCAGCACTCTGTAAGGTGGGCTCCTTTTTATCTAGAGAATACATTTCTGAAACCTCTTCTTCCAGGTTGTTTACATCTCTCCTTAAAATTATTTTCAAAACTTTTCTCTTTGAGGCGACTCAATGCGATTTCGTCCCCTTTTCTCAGAGCTTTGATTTGAAATTTATATTGATTTATGCATTCATATATTGACTATGGATTGATACTAACCTTTTAACCTTCATAGTTTGAAAAGTCATTATTCTTTTTTTCCTTGTGAAGCCTCATGTGCTTTACTGTAGGGTATATACTTATGCATTTCTTTATTTAACTGAAATGATTTGTTGACCAGCCTCAGTTGTAAACTTCGATTCATTAGATAGTACTTATGGGCCACCAATTTATTATTATTATTGTTAGGAAGCTTATGAAGCGCAATGGTTACTCCACCCGGAGTGTCCCCACGCTAGGACATAAATGGCCCCAGCAACCCTTCCAAGCTGCCCGCCAACGAACGCGGACATCCACACAAGATGGCAACTTACTACTTTAGCCCTCCCGGTGGGTGACGAAACAGCCAGGTTTTCAATTTCTGGCGGAACAGAGACTCCAACTCAGATGTCCTCAGATCCACTGGGAGCTCATTCCAAGCCTTAGCTGCCAAGAAACCAAAGGATCTTCTGCCGATCCGCGCCTTCCCCACCCTGGGCACAATCAATCTTGTACTGCCCAATGATCTCAGCTTACGAGCAGGCTGGTGGACTGTCAGGAGAGACCGTAGAAAACGCAGCAACCTTTCCCCAAGGATCCTGTGACTCAAACATAAGGCCTTAAAGGTAACTCTGGCCCGGATAGGGAGCCAATGCAGTTCCTTCAAAGCTTCTCTCACCTAAGCCTCTTGGGACATTCAGGATAAGCCGGGCTGCGGCATTTTGGACCTTCTGCAAGATGTTAAGATTTTTTGCAGTCACCCCTAGATACAAGACATTGCAATAGTCAAGGCGAGACATGACCAACGCCTGTACAATAGTTCTTTTAGCATCCAGGGGGAGAAGGTCCAAGATCTTACGTAGCATCTTCAGAATGCCAAAACAAGTCCCAGCCACAGACGATATTTGCGAGGAGAAGGAACGATTTTCGTCGAACCACACTCCCAAATTTTTCACCTTGGCTTTCGGCACTGGACTAGTTCCTAGTGCTTCTGGATTTAGATGAGAAAAGCACTTACAGCAGGATATGTGGTAGATACTGTTGTTTTGGTGTTTCAGGCAAGAAGACTATATCATTCCATTAGGATGACAGACAACAAACTCACCATGAAATTTCAAGTCAACGCCGTAGCCTCTGCCTGCTTCCACATCCTGTGTATGCTACAAAATATCTTCAAGTGGCTTCCCCAAAACACCAGACACACCATCACCCAAGCCCTCATCACCAGCCGTCTGGACTACAGAAATGCACTTATGTAGGAATTGACGCACACCTCGTCAGAAAACTCCAGACCCTCCAGAACCCCCCCAGGCAAAACTCACCTTAGACCTCCCATGTCACACCCACATCACTCTCCACCTCAGAGAACTCCACTGGCTCCCGGTACAGAAGAGGTGCCTCTTCAAACTCCTAACCGACGCATAGAAGGCCTTACACGGTGTCAGACCTGCCTTTATCAACTGCCACCTGAAATTCCACATACCCACCAGAGACCTCCGCTCCATCCTTGCATTGCCCCCCCCCCGCAGCCCAGCAGGAGGATGTGCCTTCTCCTACCTCGCTGACAAAAAATGGAACAACCCTCCCCCTGCACCTGAAGGCCTCCTCTACCGTGCAGGATTTCCGAAGAACGCTGAAGACCTGGCTGTTCAACTGACCCCTTGGTCCCTGCCAGAGCCTGGATACTCTCACAGGTGACAAGCCATGCTCCACAAATCGATTAATTGATGGAGGTTACAATGTAAACAGGGCACAAGTCGTGGGTACATGTGGGTACAAAGGTGTCCACCCACTATTTTCACATGGTGGACGCCGTCCACTCTGGAAGAAGTGGGCTCCACTGAAATATGCTGAACTTTTCCTGGTGTAATTATCAGAAACCAGGACATGTTCAGCAGAGCCTGTACGCTGTCTGCTTTCATTTTGAGAAGCACCGTGCAGGCGGTAAGGGGGCTTTCATATTTCAAATTCCAGCTAGACCCATAACATAACACAGCAATTTTAAGGGTCTATATGCCTTTTTTTCAAGTATCCTGGCTAGGAGCTATCAGAGCCCCATACCTAGATGCAAATGCAATGGAGAGGAAACAAAGGCACACAGCTTGTTGTTATCACTTAAAATACTTAAGAGAGGGATGCTTTTTACTTTGTTCAATCCCTTTATATAAGAGATATGCAAATACTAGAATTTCAGATGTGTTGGTCTGTTCCAATATTTACACAAATTACAATTTAAATACCACCATTTTTTTTATAGTGCTATTCATCCCAATGCAGGGCGTCAGAGCGCTTTACATTACATATGCATATTATACATTGACAATATATCCCATAAATGTGTAAATCAGTGTACACGGTTGTGACATAAGACAGTGAGGGTTACAAGGTGAGGGAGTCGTATCCTTTAAGAATTACAGAACCATCTCTCTGCTTCCCTTACCACACAAAGTCATTAATAAGGCCATCAAAGCCCAAATCCCAAAATTCATTGAAACAAACCACATCTTGCACACCTCTCAGTCAGGCTTCAGAAGCAACCACAGCACTGAGACTGCATTCTTTGCCGCAATAGATGACCTCTGCAATCTCCTTGACTGAGGCAAAAGCGCAGCCCTCATCCTCCTAAACCTCTTTGCTGCTCTGACACCATCTACCACCACACCCTCTGCGCAAGATTGCACAACTCTGGCATCTGTGGCATAGCCTTAGAGTGCATTCCTTCCTCGCTGGCTGCACCCAGAGAGTCAGGCTCCCACCGTTCTCCTCAGAACCCACAGAGATCAGCTGCAGAGTCCCTCAGTGCTCCTCCCTGAGCCCCACTCTCTTCAACAGCTACATGGCCCCTCTGGCAGCCATCATTGGAAACCACTGACCAAACATTGTCTCCTACACCGTTGACATCCAGCTGATTCTCTCCCTCACCGATGAACCTACAGCCGCAAGAGCAACTTCCACCACAGGACGAAGGCAGTCACCACCTGGATAAAGAACAGCTTGCTCAAACTCAACTCTGACAAAACTGAAGTCCTCATCCTGGAAACCACCCCCTCCACCTGGCACAACTCCTAGTGGCCCCCAGTGCTCGGAGCCCCCACCACACCCACCGACCACGTCTATAACATAGGCATTATCCTTGACTCCTCGCTCTCAATGAAAGGCCAATCAACGCTGTGTCATCCTCCTGCTTTCACACGCTCCGCCTACTTCGAAAGATCTTTAAGTAGATCCCCGCCGAGTCCAGAAGAACAGTCACCCAGGCACCCGTCAGCATGCAAACTTGACTACGGCAACACACTCTACTGTGGCACCACCCAGAAGCTCCAAAAATAATTGCAAAGAATCCAGAATGCCGCTGCGAGACTTATCCTGGACATCCCCCGTCGCAGCCACATCTCCAGTCACCTGAGAGACCTCCACTGGCTCTCGTTCAACAAAAGAATAACCTTCAAGCTCCTCACGCACGCCTACAAGGCCCTACACAACATCGGACCTGCATACTTCAATCACTGCCTCTCCTTCTACACTCCCACCAGACACCTCCGCTCCGGCAACCTGGCTCTGGCCACTATCCCACAGATCCACAAGGCAACGGCCAGAGGGAGATCCTTGTCCTACCTCGCTGCGAAGACCTGGAATTCCCTTCCTCTGCATCTCAGGCAATCACCCTCGCTGTCTCAATTCAGGAATGACCTCCGGACCTGGCTCTTCAACTTAACTGCAGAACCCCCATCCCTAGCATCTTGAGACCCTAATGGGTGACTAGCAGGCGGGCAACTAGAGCCAAATTTCGGGGGGGGGGGGGGCTGAAAAAGATGTTGGGGGGGGGAGCTAAGTCTTCCAGCCATAGGCAGAGTGGCTGTAAGAAGGGGTGAAAACACAACAAAAGCCTCATTAACGAGTAAATGGTCTTTTAAAGACCTGTGAAGTACTCGGGTCCGGCTGCAATTAGACGGACGTCAGCCCGCAAGGCTGTCTCAGCCGGGCTGACACCCATGACGGGGGGGCTGAAGCCCGGTGAGCCCAATGGGTGTTGCGCGCCTGGTGACTAGCCACACTCGATAAGAGCCCTGACTGATTGATAGCTTGCTGTGCTTTATTAGAAGGATTATAATTTATGACCTGGAAGTAACAAAAGGAACTCCTGAGTTAAAACCAGTAACTCACTTACCTAGCTTCATAAAATAAAATTCTGTCATCTGCATGTTGGATGATGTACTTGGCAGGAGACACATTTACCCTCTACGCTACTTTGATTAAAAATGGAACTAGAGAATACACTGGTCTCTCCAGATGCACAGCTAGAGCCAATTTACGGGGCGGGGGTGCTACTAAAGATTTCGGGGGAGGGGGGGGCTAATTCTTTCAGCAATAGGCAGAGTGTTGATGCAGGGGCTCTAAGAAGGGGTGAAAAAACAAACAAAGCCTCGTTAACAAGTGAAGGGCTTTTAAAGACCTGTGAATTACTCAGATGCAGCTGCAATAAGACGGACGCCCGACCAGCCAGCCTACAGCAGCTCAAAAACTGCTGGTGTGAGTGCCCCTGAAGCTGTCTCAGCACGGGCTGACACACACGACGCGGGGGTGGGGGGAACTTAAGCCCTTTGAGCGTTGGGTCTCTCCAGCAAATGCATTACCATCCAAAGTTATCTTAGAATTCTTCTTCTTCCCTGGAATTTACTGGCCACACAAAGGTCTCGGCAGCTGGTGACTTAATTCCATAAGATATTTTAAAATGCAGACTTTTCAACCAAATAAGCAGAACAGATTTACTGCACCATTTCTCCTTGTTGCCAATTTCATGATGGACCTGCAAACCGTGTGTGAAGTGTTAAGATCTGATGTCACTTCCAGTGAGGTCATGGTTGTGATATCACTTCCCATGATGCTGTGATGTCACGCACTTGCATACTGACATGGTTGGTCCCCCCAACTTCTTTTTGTAAAGGACTTGTGTGCATACAAAGCCGGCTCTCCAAAGGTGCCAAGGCTCACTCCAGGCGGTAATAAAGCGTATGACACAGTAATTAGGGTAATAAAGAAATACCCAGCCGAGTTATCTCTTTCAAAAGGTCCGATTAAGTGAATAGTTAACTCCCATCCCCAGCACCCAAGTAAGCGTTTTCTCATGTCTCCGCGCGCCCTCTGTACTGCAACATGATAACGTAAAGTTGGTCAGCTGAGTCCGGTCTTCATTTATGTTTACACTTGCACCCATGCACCTTAGACTTATGACCCGAAATAGGGTTCTGAAGGCGACACGGATACGTGCCACTGCAATACAACATCACGCTAGTCAAAAACTTTGAGCGACCGTTCTAAGTGGAACACAGGAGGAGACGTGCGAGTGACGCTAGTACAGACCGGATGGTTGTCGGGGGCGGATGGTGTAGCAGAACCTGCTACGGGGCGGAGTTAGAGTCCAGTCAACTCAGGCAGCCTTGGAGAAGAATCTTAACACCAACACCAGTCCGGTTTACGCAGGCGGTCGGTGTTTAGGGTGACCCACCAGAGGAAATATTATTTGAACCAGTAAGGTGAATGAGATTACATCCGTTGTCATTAATTAATTATTAAATGTGCGTTCCCTGCCTCGTAATTACGGCGAGCAAGGCCAGAGTTTGGTGCACCAGGACTTCACAACCTGTCAGGTAAGCCTATTTTATTCCATTGGCACCCGTCAGCCCTTTATTATTGTCTGTTCTGCGAACCCGGACTCATTCCTGCCTTGGTCTTTTTGTAACCTCTGCCTAGATGCAATCCTGTACTTCCATTCCTGGTCTCCCCTTTTCACACTATTGTGAAAGCCTTCTCCTTACCTTTGCTTTCTCCTCACCCTCGCTTTCTCCTCACCCTCGCTTTCTCCTCACCCTCGCTTTCTCCTCACCCTCTTTGGCACCCCGTAATAGTGGCAGGTGATTCGAAGTTAACAGGTAGGTTTTATTGGTTCGACATTAATCAGGTACTTGGGAATTCATCAGGTTACAACCGCCTTTTTGGAGTAATCTACTCCCCTCTCAAGGAGATTGGTTTTGATCTCCTTAGATGGTACAACAAGTCTATCTAGTAGATAGAATAAGAGGGCAGTATTACTAAAAATTATTTCTTTTCCTATGCCGTCTTATATTACTAGCTCAAAGTACATTTGATCAAATCTTGTGTGTGTAATATTGTCCGGCACACGTGTGTATAGTAATTATATCGCCCACCCACCCCCCGAAAGAACCAATCTATTTTCTTACAATTATTCTATAACATGTTAAGTTGTGGAAGCAGGCTAAATATAGATATTTTGATGGGTTTTGTGAACACGCCGTCTAACAGATATAGAAAACAAGCATTTGCAGTGCAATAGGTGGTCTCACATTTGCAAGAGTTTGAGCTATTGGTGTTTAAATAACAATATCTTTTACCCATGTGTTTTTGTTTGAAGTGAAGTAGATGTATGTGGTGTGGAGTGGAATTATGTGGGTTGAATTGTAAATGTTAGTTGTGGAATTGTGTGGGGTGGAATTGTTAGAGTTTAGTGTATTTGTGTAGTGGATGTATGTGGCAATTATGAATAGATAGGGATGAGACCTACACAGTGTATATTTAGAAAGGGATAGGTAGTTTGTGCACAGAGTGGTGAATAAACTAAAGAGAGAGGAGCAGAAAGAGTATGTGGGAAAGAGAGAAAGAAAGGGATAGCATACCATAGAATTATAAAGAGGGAGCTTCTGTAAACACAGAAGACACCCCAAGTAGAGGAGAGCCTGGGTTTGAGGGATGGAAATATAATAAAAGCACGGGAAAGAAACTGTGCTTGAAGGCCTGAAGTGAACCATATGAGAGATGTGGGAAGCGTGCGTGAGAGAGCGAGGTGTGAGAGAATATGAGAGAGAGAGGAATGAGTGATAGAGGAACCCGTGGGGGGTGGGGGGAGAGCCAAGAGGTGCAGTACTGCACATCAGGAGGAGGTATAGGAAGGTAGTATGTGTGACCATGCAGTATAGAGAGGAGAGAGGGAGTGTAAGGTAGTTAGAGGCTTGCAGTGGAACTGTGAGACGAGAGCATGGAAATTCAATAAATCTCCATTTGTTTCAGTTAGAGCTATTGGCTTTGTAAATAGCTATGTCTTTTACCTATGTATTATGGAGTGTATGTATGTGGTCTGTAGTGGAATTATGTGGGTTGGATTGGATTAGTTAGTTGTGTAATTGTGTGGAATGGAATTGTGTGGGGCGGAGTGGATTTGTGTAGTGGAATTATGTGGCATGTTGTACAAATATGTGGATAGTAATTATGTGGTAAAGAGAAGTGGAAATATGTGGAGTGGGATTGTGTTTTATGGAGTGTAATTACGTGGAGTGGTGTTTTGTGTTGTTGAGTGGTATGTAGGGGAGTTTAAGTGTGCGGTTGAATTTTGTGACATGATGTGGAATTGTGTGGTTTGGACTGGTTGTATGTGGTGTGTTGTGCAATTGCTTTGTTGAGTTGTATTATTTGGTTTGGTGTCGAATTATATGGTGCAGATTGGATATGTGTGGCATTGATTGGCGTAGTAAATGCAAATGTCGTTTACCAATGTGTAGTGGATGTATGTGATGTGTATTGGAATTATGTTGTTGTTTTGGAATTGTTAGTTGTGGAATTGTGTGGTGTGGAGTGGATTTGTGTAGTGGTGTGTGGCATGGTGTAAAGTTGAATTATGTGGATTGTAATTATTGTGTATTTGAGTGTATTAGAGGTATGCTTAGTGGGATTGTGTGTTATGGGGTATAATTATGTGGAATGTTATTTTGTGTTGTGGAGTGTTATGTAGTAGAGTTTAAATATGTGGTGTTTTGCAGAATTTTGTGGTATGTGTGATTATGTGGTGTGTATTGGATGTACATGGTGTGTTATGTAATTGTGGTGTTGAATAGAATTATGTGGTTTGTTGTCGAATTATGTGGTGTGGAATGGAAATGTGTTGAGTTGAATTGTGTGCATGGAACTGTGTGGTGATGAGTGAAAATATACTGATAACATTATGTGTCATGGTACAGAGTGTTTTTTATGTGGACTGTTGCTATGTGGTTTAGTTTGTTTTTATGTGGTGTGTAACTATGTGGTAGTGAGTTGAGTGTTATTATGTGGAGTTGAATTTTGTAGTGCTGAGTAGTATTATGTGGAGTGTAAATATGCTGGGTGGTGTTGATTTGTGTGTTGGCGGCTCTCAGTGACATCGAGCAGGAGGGTGGCCTCACTAGTGAAATAGTGTTTACAAAAGCACAGCAGCCTGCAGTGAGGCTCTGCCTCTTGAAGCCTCATTTAAGCTTCTGCTGTAAATAAGTGGTAATACCCAGTATGATGCTTACAGGACCAGAATAGGACGTACAGTATTACGAATAATTAGGGTACCCTACACATGTATTGGGAAAAACTTGCTCAGATAACTTTACCTATAATTTTCTATAGGACCGGAGAGAACAGTAATATGTTTTTTGTATTTTTGCTGCTGTAAGTGCAATATTCTAAGTCAACAGAAGTTGGTGCTAGAGCGGTACTCCAATTAACCTTGGCTTACCTGCATTTTTCAAGAACTCTACATGGGTGTTATCTAGATACACGAGAGAAGCTTGGTCATTTACTATGTAGGCCTCAAACACTGCTCTGAACTAACCTCAATAGAGAAACCTGCATGAGTTTTTTTTTCTTCTTTTTGAGACCAGGAGCAATATTGTAATCAGGGGCCAAAGCTACTGTTGATACAGCAGGTGCAGCAGCACCAGGGTTCACAGCCTTAAGGGGGCCATTGAAGACTTAAAATGATTGTTTTTTACTGCCCAGCAGCAGTCAAAGGGCCGGTTTCTTTACACCTGGGTGTATGGCATGCATGTAACTCATTGCAACGAACACAAGACCATCGTTTGTAAACCAGCAGCACATGTATTGTCTTTTTTAAATCCTGACTTTTCCTCTAGATGAAAGCTGCAGTTTCTGTTAGACCGTCATATCCTCGAGGGCTATGCAGAATGACAGTTCGTTGATGTTTTTATACGATAAACATTTTACTATGAAAAATGGGAAACCAGTTATTAAAAGTGAATGCGGAAATCATTACAAAAGTGAATTCTGAAAATTTCAAGTTACTAAGGTGCCGTTCCCTTCACTGTGGCAAACGTGGCTATGCAAACACTATTTAAATAAGAACAGTTACATGAAAACTCCCTTCCCCCCAACAAATCTGAGTTCCCCGTTAAATGCCATAGAAGATAACAAATAACAATTCTTGACTGTTTCTCTCTTTTAGTTAACACGGCTGACGAGTTACACATCCTGAAATCAGGAATAACCCCCAGGCCTGGAATTAGGAGGTCCTTTAACACTGGTGTTAAACAAGTCTAATGAGTTTAACACACATTTTTATCACTAGCTCTAAACCAGTGGTAAATATGGACTGGTTTCTATTGTCGGTTTGGTGCAGGGATGGTTATGTTGTCTGGGGGATGGTGAGACTGTGGGCTCCGGGGGGACAGGGGAAGAAGAATTGTCAGGCTGTACTTCTGCCCCAATCCCTTCTCCTTCTCTGCTCTAGGAAAATGACCTTTTGGAATCACTTTGGACTTTTCACACGCATGTGCGTGTTTTTTTTTTTTTCTGCATTATTTCAATTGGTCTTTGCGTGTGGCTTTCCAAAAAGACAGCACGCAATTCGGCAAAGGCGGCTGCATGTCCCACCTTTCCCAGTAAATGTATCCGCCCACGGCCTACGGCTTGCGGTTACGAGCATGGGCGCCATCTGTTCGGGTACATGTCACCATCTGTTTTTAATTAGCGCGTTCGCCACGCTGCTGTGCTCACTCGCCCAAGCTTCTCTCTCGCGCCATTCTTTTTAACCAAGCCTCCCTTCACATGCACACGCATAGCCCTGCCAATGATCTGTTTGCAATGAGAAACTTGTGCATTTGCTGTGATGCTAGGCCCATTGCTGTTGACTTGTAGAAGGAGAAAGGCAGCAGAATCGTGTTTTGATTGTGACGGCAGAGGTAGCGAGGCCTCTGCTTACACACACAGCTCCTGATTTTGTCTATTGTGCTCGCTTTCGGATTTGGTGCGGGCATTCTATAATGCAATCTTAACTTTAAGGCAAGCACCCTATTAATTTTATGTTTGACCTCACAACCGCAGGTTCGAACCCCAGCGCGTCTGCTTAGCCTTTTATCCTACTAGAGGCTGACAGACTAATTGACATTCATTTGGATGGCAATAAACATCTGATACTCAGCACCAAGATGCAGCATACTCCAGCCCCGCCTTCACTTGCACACTGGGATAACTCACTTTCGCCTCCTTTCAATTTGGATCCTGATTTTCTATACTGTGCTCGCTTTCTGATTTGGTACTTGCATTATATAATGCAATCTGAACTTTAAGGCAAGCATCCTATTAATCTTATGTTTCACCTCACAACCGCAGGTTCGAACCCCAGCGTGTCTGCTCAGCCTTTCATCCTACTCTAGGCTGACAAACTAATTAACATTGATTTGGTTGGCAATAAACATCTGTTACTCAGCACCAAGATGCAGCATACTCCAGCCCCGCCTTCACTTGCAAACCTTTCAATTCGGCTCCTGATTTTCTATACTGTGCTCTCTTTCTGATTTGGTACTGGCATTATATAATAGGAGCCAGCAGTGGCGGCGCGCAGGCTGCCATCTGTTTTGGGTCAGATTTCATTTCCAGACCTTGCCGTTTTCATTAGAAGGCGCGTCCCCTCCACCCCACCTCCACAAGAGTGCGCTTTCATTTTCCCTAAAACACAAAGGAACAGAAACTAAATCAATTACGGTGACCTCTTACTTTTCACCGTAATCGTCAGCACCGTCTAATGAGCGGGCCTTGGCCAACAAGCCTACCCTGGAAGGCAGCAAGCAGCTGCTGCAGTAGTTAAAGCTCCTTAAAGACCACTCATGTCTTGGGGAGGAAGGGAACGATCCTCGTGGGGTTTCAGTAAATATCTACATTGTGATCCTTAACCATTTGTTGACCAGATGATCATGCTTCTGGTTAAACAAAACAGAAGAACGTTAGCAATCAGCATTTTACCCTGACTGTTGTGGAGAAAAACCAAACATCTACAGCAGGTAGGCACAGCATAACCCTACAGAGTGCATCTTTTCGCCCCCCCCACCTCAAAATCTGCAAGCACTTCTCCTTTCAGTCCTTTTTATTTTTTGCATTATGTAGCGTGAATGAAGGTATCAAAGCACTTTACATAAGTACTAATTCCATTACAGAAATCTGCCCGGTGGGTGATAATGTGCTGAATGTCTAAACACTTATAAGGTCCCAAAGGCGAGACCTATTAGCTATGCCAATGCTTGTTCTTCTTGCAAACCTGTCCACTTCTCTCTATGTGCTTCCATTGTGGCGACCTCCCATGGGCTTTTTCATCTGGCTACACTACTCCCCTTGTGCGCTTTCCTAATGGTGAATTCCCCCCAGGGGTTTGTTTGTGGTGACCCCCTGTGCTTTGCTTGTGGTGACCCCCCCCCCCCCTCCCCACTCTGCGTGCTTTGCTTGTGGTGACCCCTCACTCTGTGTGCTTTGCTTGTGGCGACACCCCTCTCTGCATGCTTTGCTTGTGGCGACCCCCCCCCCCACTCTGCGTGCTTTGCTTGTGGTGACCCCCCAACTCTGCTTGCTTTGCTTGTGGTGACCCCCCAACTCTGCTTGCTTTGCTTATGACGAACCCCCCCACTCTGCGTGATATCCTTGTGGTGACCCCCCGCATGCTATCCTTGTGGTGCCCTCCGCGTGGTGACTGACTTGCTTCACCCTCAAAAATACCACTCCTACACGATGGCCCAAACACTACGAAATAGGAGACATATAACACAACAACACCTAGAAAGGGGTTTCACTTTATAAAATGAAACACATCAAAGACTCTCTTTTTAGAATAAGGCTTGGGGTTTTATTTATACAATGCTCTCTAACAGAAAGGCTTTCCAGATGTCAAATTATTAAAATTCAAATGTATATAGAGATGTATATTTATATGCAAGCAATAATAGCACACTTGACAAGTATAACTGTTGAATGCATTAATAATAATGAATAAACAAGCAACAAATAATACTGTACGTCCTGCAAGAAATCAGAAATATATACACCAAATACATCAAATGATTACTTTGGATGTGCACTCTGACTCACTCACACTTCACAAAGAAAACACCTTAATAGATCATAGCCACTGGCCACACATCATAATGGCAATAATCAAAACTCAAACACTTCACCTGGTGCAATCTTCATCCTGAGCCACTCCAGACTGGGGGACCTACAGTTGAAGCCAGGAGCCTCAGCAACCACATGCCTGCACTGAAGATGTGTCCATCGTTCAGGCGCAAACAATCCTGGTTTCTAAGTCTACAGCCCTCCGCTTTATAGTCTCAAAACACACTAGAAGGTTCGAGAGTTCTGCCCTCTGCGCCAAGGAAACTTACTGGAATTGGCCACCTTCCATGCAAGCATTCCAGGACAAAAGGAGTTCCCACGTTCCCTCTACATTCTCACATGTTCCAGCCTTTAACTTAACAAAGCTTATGAAAGTCTTTGGTACATTAAACAATCTCTTCTCCAAGAACAAAACAAAGCAACCTTGAACGTGGTTAACCCAAACAACTTGCAATGCTCTGTAGGCCTGTGAGAGCAGAAAGCTCTAGCAAGACAGAGTCAGAATTCAAGATGGCATGAGGCCATGTCAAAGCCAATAGTAATAACTTCATAATACTTCCCAATGTACAACACAATGCACATTTGTACACCACTGCCTATAGCATCACATACTTCATCTCTCAATGTACAACACAATGCACATTTGTGCACCACTGCTCATAACACTGCATTTGGAGACCAAAAAGGTATTTTTTTTCTCTCTCCCTCTCCCCACACGTGCTGTTCTACTCGCTCCTACTTTAAGACTGCAAGATTACATGAAAGAAACGTTCGAGAGAAAAAGGCATATGCAGGATGTTGTACATTCATGGAAGGGTAAAGTAAAACACCAAAGTAAATTAAAAGATGGTAGTCAAAGGTAATCACGTGGTGTCAAACCATAAGAGTGACCCCCCCCCCCGCGTGCTATCCTTGTGGCAACACTCCACTCTGGGTGCTTTGCTTGTGGCGACCTCCACTCTGCGTGCTTTGCTTGTGGCGACCTCCACTCTGCGTGCTTTGCTTGTGGCGACCTCCACTCTGCGTGCTTTGCTTGTGGCGACCTCCACTCTGCCTGCTTTGCTTGTGGTGACCTCCCTCTGTGTGCTTTGCTTGTGGTGACCTCCTCTGCGTGCTATCCGTGTGGCTACCCCCTCCCCTGTGCTTTTCTGGTGGCCACCCCATGCTTTTCTGGTGGCCACCCCATGCTTTTCTGGTGGCCACCTCAGTGCTTTTCTGGTGGCCACCCCTCTGCTTTTCTTGTGGCGATCCCGCCTGTGCTGAGCATCGCCTTGTTACTGAGGACATTATATCTACTGAGTAAATGAGTTCTGGCGCAGGTGGTGACTGTGTTGCTTTGGGTTCTCTGATCTGTAAGCAGCCTGCGCTCAGCCAGGGTGATTGTAAGTACGTGTTGCTCCTAGGATCATTCTTCTATTCACTACTTAGTTGGAATGGCTGCATTATTGCACTTTGCTGAACGCAGACCACCACCTCAGATATTCTCCACCATGAGTGTTAAAACAATTTCAGGGACAAACAGAAATAGTCTTCCATGAGGCATGTAAAATCTCACTATATACTGAAAATTCAGTTGAAGGTAATTTGTGATACACTGTAAATTTTGTAATTTTTTTTATTTTTAGGATCGTCTCCCCAATTGATTGTTAATTAGAAGATCATATCGCCTTCACCCCTAAACTAGCAGTGTTAGTTAGATTTGCCTTTGAATGGCTGCTGCCACAACCACACATAAATATATTTTAATTCCGGTGTGGAATTGCATTTAAAATGACTCAATCAATCAGCATTTATATAGCGAAGCACTGTCACCCCTATGGATATTTGGGAGCAGAGGGTGTTGCGTCTTTGTTGAAAAGCCAGGTCTTGAGTTTCTTTCTGAAGTCCACCAGGTAGTATGCTGTATGGATGTGGAGGGGCAGGACGTTTCCGGTCTTGGCAGCGATGTAAGAGAAGGAGTGACTACGAAGGATGCGGGGTGTGTGTGCTAGGGCGAGAGGCAGATCGCATGTGGTTTGCAGGTAGGTGGAAGTTCAGTCGATGGTTGATGTAGGATTGTCCTTGGTTGTGTAGAGCCTTGTATGTGTGCGTGAGGATTCTGAACTGGCATCTTCTGATCAATAAATGGTCTTTACAGGAAAGGAGATATTTTTAACCACTTTTCATGGCTGCCATCCCCCAGACAGTCTCCCTCCTGGTGGAGGATGGTTAATCACTTGGAGAATGGACCCTCAAGTGATTATGACCCTATGATGACACTATCCACCTTACCACACAATCGGGAAAAAAACATACAATGCGTATGGTGAAAGTGTGGTTGATGGCCTCCGAGTAAAGTTCTTTGAGACTGGATTGTTGACACAAGTGATTCATTCCTCATTGATTACAAGATTCTCTCTCCCTCATATTTTTCATGAGTTGATTGGGATCCATCTGAAGAGTCTGAAGAGCATGCGAAGGGTGTGGAAGCAGGAGGAGGCGACTGCGTTGACTTGTTGTTTTATGGTCAGTTGGCTGTCGAGGATGATGCAGAAGTTTCGTGCATGGTCTGTTGGTGTGTGTTGGTTCTAGTTCCGCAGGCCACCATCTTTGGTCGCATGCGGTGGTGTTCTTCCCGAAGATTAGTACTTTGAATTTGACTTTGAATAACAATGTAATATTCTCCATGTTTTCGTCTTGACATGCTTTGGTCTGTATTGTGAGGAAACGTTGAGCAATGTGAATTCCCAAAACAGCAATAAGAGAATTAATTATGAGGATTATGTTAAACATCCAAACAACCACTTTAATGACCTACTCCCCTCCAACTGTTTGGCCGCTACCTCCCAATCTATCATTCTTATTTGGACTGCAATAATCGACGCCTCCCATCTACAAGGGTTGATACCTGACTCTCTAAAAGCCTGTCAAGTCATCCCCATCTTAAAAAAACCTAAGCTGAATCCTGCCTCTCCAGACAACTTTAGACCAATATCCCCCTGCTAGTGAAAATTCTGGAGAAATATGTACAATGTCAACTGAGCCAGCACATCACCATCTTCAATCTACTAGACGATTTCCAATCGGGGTTCAGGCCAGGGGACAGCATGGAAACCACCATTCTGCATATTGTGGATGATGCTCTCCAAGCCCTTGACCAAAGCAAAACCTATCTCCTAATCCTATTAAATCTATCCTCTGCTTTCGATACAGTCAACCACGACAAACTTGTTGAACACCTCAAACTCAGGATGGGACTGGGGGGATTCGTGCTCAAATGGTTTAGATCCTTCCTCCAGAACTGCTTCCAGAGATTCTCAGTCAATGGAACGCTGCACACTACATACACTGCATTTCTCGCCCAGAAACTGATGGTGTCCGGAGGAGCCAGAAATTCCCGGTCCTCCAGATACCTTTTTTTAGAATTGCCAACATAGATGATGAGCAGAAACAAAGTGAATGAATGTAATGTCTGCATAATTTGGCTGCAATTGCTTTTGGTACAAATACATTTGTTGCATTTTAGCATTACCTCCTACCATCATAATTCTTAATATGGCATCTTTGATATTGTGCTTCAGATACACTTCTCTCTTATTGCTGAAACACCAAGGTTACATAGCAGTGCAGTAGCTCAGCTTTGTGTCGATCTGTGCTAGCAGTCCTTTGTGTGCACTCCCCATTTCTGTGGATAGCATCTTGCTGTTTTGAAATTGTATATTTTAAATCTCTTTGTTGTGACTAACCCTTTGGTAAGCACTTATTTAGAGATGCGGAGATGACCATTTGCAAGGCTTCAATGGTACACATAGTTTGCCTGTTAGTAACAAGATGCACGGTGAAGTGTAATAATAATTGTTTTAATGAGGATCACTGGGGAGCACATATTGATTTATGTAAAATGAATTTTCACGGTCGACAGAAGCCCTTTTTAGATTCTCAAAATAAAGGGGAATAAGCCAATTAGGGAAATGTTGACCTTGTACAGGAGCAAGTGCCTTACAGGAACTTGTTATGGCACAGCATTATGGGGGATGGCTAATCATACCGCACTCCAGATTCAAGAAAACATATTTCTAAGGAGGTTATTAACAGTTCCTAATTCAACTCCTTCATATATTGTTCATAAAGAATTGTCAGTCCCCTATATTAATGATTATATTAGTAAAGCAGCTCTCCCTGTTTGGCATGGGATCCAGAGCAAGGAACCAAAGTTACTCAGAAAGTTACTCAGAAAATCGTAATGGACTGCCTTGGTCTTGAACATAGCAAACGAATCCCATAGCTGCAGCATATTGAAAACTTTCTAAATGAATGTGTTGAGAATGCTGATTTCAAGAACCCTTGGATATTTTATGTTATAGTTAAAGGGACTTAAGAACAGGGCTCATAGGAGCAAGAGAATCACTAAGAGAAAAAGAGTCCAGCTCAAAGCAGATGATCAAGTTATATTGTGAGGGACCTTATGTGATAGGTGCGCAACTATATTTACTGCGGGTAACATTCCAAACATAGGTTTTATCTTACAAGGCTGAGAATGGGTATCCTTCATTACCTAATAGCATTTCCCATTATTGGCAAATCGAACCGAAATCTCCCAAACTGCCCTTGAGATGAAAATACAGCTCAGTCAACAATACATTTTATTCTTTTTCGTAACTTTGAAAGAGATATTAGAGCATTTTACGACCTCTATTTATTGATAGGAAATTGTATTTTTATAAATCTGCTTTTAATTTACTCCGCGGTTTAGAAAATGAGAAAGTATGCAATGCAGTAGTCGTTTTTATACAAATGGCGTTCAAAATAAGTAAGGATAATTCGCATCTTGAGGCCCTAGTGTATGAAAGAACACAGGATTTATTGTAGACTGGTGCACTCTATAATAAATATTATTTTTAGATTTTATGGAAAATTATTAAATGCTGTTTTTCTACTAACATCTGCACCCTTGTAAAGTAATCCCTATTGACTTTTATTGAAGTCCCCATAAGCTATCAGATTGTAATTTCTCCCACGTACTGTATAACTGTTGTATTATGTCAATTGATCGTTTAGAAAATTTTTAGGAAACATTTTCTCTGTGTGATCTATGTGTTTCAGTGGTATTGGTTACTTGATCTTTTATGGTATTTGTTTTTACAGTACTTTTATGGTTGTACTTTTTAACTGAATAAATCTGAATTGAATTGTTTTGAATGTACATCAAAATGCGTCACGTCTGTCTAATCTATGTGTTGTAAATAATAGATGTTACTATTACCTACTTTGTCATGCTCCATTTACTCACCTCGGAAGGATGAGTCTGGCTTATCAGTAGTTTCTACAGAAGTGCACCATTAAGGAACCACCAGTTAGGTAAAAAGGGAAGAAAAAGTCAATAGTTTACGTGATGCTAATGAAATGGTTCTGGTGAACTTCAGTAGCGTTTTTGACAATTAAGTTTATTAAGTGTACGGAGAAAAATGAGTTGCTACGTTTTGTGATTATGCATGATTCTGTAAGCCACTTTAATTCTGACCCCTTAAAAGATATAAATATACTTTTCCCAATGTGCAGCCTTGTGTGGACCTCGTCACAGCCTCAAGAAATTGGCATGTAGTAATTGTGTGATTATATTCTGTATCATAGCTGAGAAAGTTAGCAGTTGTATTACAAGTACAAAATGCATTTTTTGCATACAATGCACTCACAACCCTCCAGTCCTTTTATCTTAGTAGGTTTTAGTCATATTTTTCTTAATTATTACCTTGGATATTACCCTTTTATCCCTTTTGTATTACCAGTGTTCCACCATGTGTAAGGTATACCCCAATGTTCAAGGTATACCCCCATGTTCATCCATACTTCTCATGCTTATGTTTGCTCGTTGTCACTCATAGGCCACTCAGTGTTCCTGGTCATAATTTTTGTCTCATTTTAGTGCTTAAGTACATTTATTATATTGTCTCTAAAATTGACTTTGGCTCTATGTTACGTGTAATCATTTTAGGTCTCGCCTAGCGAAAGCAGCGCATGCGCTGCTCTCGCTATTGCGAGTACCTTTTGGAATCGATTCTGCGGAGGGCTTGCATGCACGCGTCTGCATGGACAAACATGGCTGTTCTTGCCATTTGTCCATAGCAGACAGCATGCGCGTGTCCGTAGTCCGTAGGGACTGTGGACAGCCCGACGCCATTTTGCATTTTGGTGTCCTAGCAACGGAAGTGTGGAAGATGTCCAAGCAACGAAAATGCTGTTTCCCGTGGAACTTGGTGCGTGCCGCTTTCACTACGCAGCTTGATGTTATTTATTCTTAAGGTTACCTGTTGTTGTTCCCGGTAGTTTACGTCATTCCTGCCCACAGAGCATTCTTGCTATGCGTCTCCGAACTCTGTGGGTCTCCACATGGTCTCCCCGCCCATGCACTCAAAGCTCTCTACCGGTGCTTGTAGCTCCTTGCATGCAGTTCCTCTACATACATGTTTTAATGCTGCCAGCATGCACCCACCATATCTGAATTCTGACCTCAATTGGAGTTATAAGTATAGAGTGGAATCTTCACAGCAAACTATCTCCCATTGCCATGGTATGGCAGCGTTTTCTGTGGTTGACCTCTATTACTCCAGTCCATACAACTATACCCGTGCAGCTCCACCCTGCCTGCAATCTCTATCCCTTCCTATTCCAGTGCTGCATACACACACACACACACACACATATACAGAAATGCGCGTGTGAGCACGTGCACACACACCTGCACACAGTCATTTTGCTTTAACATGCTGTCCAATCATTTTTTTCAATGATGGCCTTTCACACCCATTATATCCAGCTTTCCTTGTAACTGATCTTCTACAGCCTCTCTTCTGGAGTAAGTACCAGAGTACTAACTCAAAACAGCCCTATGTCAAATGGGGAGTGGTGAAAATCTACAGATGATATGGAAGTTCCTGTTTCCACCCTAATATTGCATTTGTCAAACAGCCAAGACATGTTCAGGCAAAACCGGACCCTCCCGCATCCACCCACTGTTATAATACCGTGAGTCTGGGAGAACAACCTGCATGTCAGGGAAGCAGGAATTTAGGTGGGACGATAAATATATCAGGCAATACTTGTGGGAGGGGATTCTGGGCTGGGTGCAGTGCCTCATGGCTTCACCTCACTCTTAAAACTCTCCCTAAACTCAGTAGTGGCTTGATCAAGGCTTATTTACTCTATTACTCTCTACTACTCACTCTCTACTACTCACTCTCTACTACTCACTCTTTACTACTCACTCACTACTACTCACTCTCCCCTACTCACTTTACTACTCTCTACTATGCACTCTCTACTGCTCACTCTCTATTACTTACTCTCTACTACTCACTCTCTACTACTCACTCTCTACTACTCACTCTCTACTACTCACTCTCTACTACTCACTCTCTACTACTCACTCTCTACTACTCACTCTCTACTGACTCTCTACTACTCTCTTCTCCTCTACTACTCTCCTCTACTACTCTCCTCTACTACTCTCCTCTACTACTCTCCTCTACTACTCTCCTCTACTACTCTCCTCTACTACTCACTCTCTGCTACTCACTCTCTACTACTCACTCTCTTACTCACTCTCTACTATGCACTCTCTACTACTCTCTACTACTCCCTCTTTATTACTCTCTTCTACTCACTCTCTATTACTCACTCTCTACTACTCACTTTACTGTGCACTCTACTACTCACTCTCTGCTATGTACTTTACTACTCACTCTCTGCTACTCGCTCTCTACTACTCACTCTCTGCTACTCTCTACTTCCCACTCTCTGCTACTCTCTACGTCCCACTCTCTACTACTCACTCTACTACTTTTTACTACTCACTCTCTACTACTCTCTACTACTCGCACTCTACTACTCACCCTATACTACTCTCTACTACTCATTCTTTCCTACTCTCTACTACTCAATCTACTACACTACTCACTCTCTACTACTCACTCTCTACTATACACTCTTTACTACTCTCTACTACTCCGGTTCCGGTTTAAAGTCTTTATTTCGATTTTTACATCATAAAAGACAATTAAAAGCAATAAAAATTAGACATACAAAAGATAGGTAATTTAAAACCATCACAATTACAATTTCAAAAAACATTTCAACGTTAAAAATAGAATTAAACAATATGATAAAGACCTAATACATGAAAAAACCCGTTGAGAAGTTAAAAAACGAGAGCAAGATCAAGGTGCCTGCAGATATCTTGCTCTAAACACCCATGCCCACCCCAGGAATTTGGCTACGCCCACAACTACCACCTCAGAGGTATTGGTACGAAGCACCTATATAGCCTCAGCACTCCCTCTGACTTTAAGATGGCGGCAAATGGGTCTAATCCATTTGCTTCTTGGAGCATAATAGGCTGGACATGCAAATAGGAGATGGCCAACACTCTCCTTGTGACCAATGCACCAGGGGCAGAAATGACTCGCTCGGTTAGACCAGTTCTTGGTGAAGGATCTGAAGGGCAGAGACCCTACTCGGAACTGGTGGTAGAGCTTTTTGTCAAGTGTCTTAGTTATAACGTCACAGTAATTCTCCAGGAAAGGGTCCAATTTATGGGACAAGAACCTTCCTGTTAAGCTAGTAGAATCTGAGGCGATAACTAATGCTTGGCGAACAAAGGCCCAGTAGAGTGCTTTAAATTCCTGTTTTGAAGGAAAGGTGGTTGTACCCGGGGAAACCCACAGCTGATTAAGACCCATGTCATCCAAGATCAATTTCACTTCACGAAGCCAGGGTATGCTACTAGACCCCCCAAATAGATCTTACTTCCTCAAGTTCCCTAGCAAAGAGGCTTAAGTCTGGGGAAGTCCAGATACGTCTCCACAGGGCTACTAGCCTGTATCGAGCCATTTCGTTAATTGGGTTGCAGCCCATATCCAGACATAGTGGTTCGATTGGAGCTGATTGTGGGAGTCCTACCAGTTTCCGCAAGAATTTATTTTGAACTTTCACCAGGGTTGATAGGTCCATATGCCCCCAGAGGTCTGCCCGTACAGTATCGCGGAGCTTACCTTGGTGGCATAGATCTTAAGTGCGGGTTAGACACGTTTAATTGAGGACCTTTTTTGCTCCTGCAGAAGACAACCAGTAAGGCGAGCAAATTTTAGGTGTAATATGTCAACCTGTGGTTTCCAGCGGAGACGGTAGTCCAAGGTTACTCCTAAATAGGTCATAACCTCAACTTGTTCCAAACCGACTCCATTCATGCTCACTGAGCTCTTAATAGGGCGACTTTTAGTTAGAACCATAAATTTAGTTTTGCTCACATTGATTTTTAAATCGTTGACATTACAAAACTCCTCAAATCGGGTCAATGCAATTTGCAGACCACTACGAGTCTTTGAGAGAAGTAAGGTGTCATCGGCAAAAATGAGCATAGGGAACTTGGTCCCGCCCAAAGAGGGTGCATCAGTGGGGGTCTTAGCAAAGAACTTGACCACCTGGTCAATGAACAACAAAAAAAGTGTAGGTGCCAGAACGCAACCCTGACGGACGCCACGTGTTACGGGGAAGCAATCCGTCACCTGCCCTTGGCCTCCCCACCTCACCCTAGCAAAATTTCCCTCGTGTAATCTTACAATCATGTCCAATATTTCTAACGGCAGTCCCAAATTTCTAAGAACGGTCCAGAGTTTAGCCCTTGGCACAGGATCGAAGGCCGATTTCAGATCTATAAAGGCTGCGTAGATGGACCCGTCGCCCAACAGCACCACCTTCCAGTAGATCAGACAAAATCTGAAGACCTGGTCAATGGTGCTGGTACCTGATCTGAAGCCGGCCTGTAGGGGGACAGGATACCCTCCAACTCCATCCACCCCTGAACTCTGGCAAGGACCATCCTTGCAATTACCTTTTGAAGTGAATCAATTAAACTTATGGGACGGTAGTTTCCCGGGACTGAACGGTCCCCTTTTTTAAAAATGGGGAGAATCTCCGCCCCCTTCCAGGACACGGGGATCCGGGCCCCCTTGGCAATAGCATTCGCTACCGCAGTTATATAAGGAACCCAGAGTTGAGGATTGATTTTGAAGAAATCTGCCGGGATTGAGTCCATCCCTGGCGCCTTCCCCCTTTGGACCAGGCGGAGCGCAGACTCAGTTTCCAGTGGCGTGAAGTTTAACTCTTGGTTGGGAGTAAGGGTAATTTCCTGCTTGGTTAGTTCCATGTCGATTTCTAAATCAGGATCCATGAACTGACCAGAATAGAAATCAACCCATGCTTCTGCAGACACATGATTAACTGGAGTTTGGGAATCGGGGATTCTGCCCCACTTAACAATTTCCCAGAACTTGATCTGGTTGCCAGAAGTACAGGCATCCAATAGGTCAGACCAATGTAGGTCATCCCACTCCTTTTTTGCTTCCCACTGAATTTTTTTATACATTGAACGTGCCTCTTTTATATCGCTGGAAACCCTAGATTTCACTGCTTTGACTAAACGACTATGTGCCTCCCTGCAGTTTTTATTGTACCATTTCTCACGGGATCCATATGCCTTTACTTTGCCTTGTGTGGGTGGAAGGGTTAAGAGGGACTTAAGATTAGCAAAGCACCGTTCGTGAAGATCACAAATCTGATCACTAACATCCATGGTGGGGGCGAGATTCGAAATATCGCTCAAAGTCGACGAGACTGCCTTCATTATGCTATCTAAAAGGGTCGGATCCTCCACCACCCTGGACCATCTGAGCCTTCTCCTATCGTTTGTCAAGATAGCATCACCTGTTAGATGAACATCAGTTATAGACCTGCCGAATCCACCTGGGAGTCTCATGCTTAATGACAAAGGGTTGTGGTCACTTTCAGGACGGGACACAACTTCCATATCATCCAAGAGTGACCAATATTCCATTTTTAACAAGATGTAATCTATTCTACTTTTCCTCACCCCATTGTCAAAAGTGGGTTTGCCATCCTTATCAGAGGCCGTACGACCATTGGTTGCCCTCAAACCCCAATCCAGACACAACCCCAACCAGTGTAAAGCTGCCTCAGAGCCTCTTTTAATATTATTCAAAGACAGCATCGGGATATTCCAGACAGTGTCTTCCTCAAACCCCAGGTCCTCCCCCGCGTTATAAAGAGGCTCAAAGGGGCAGTTGAGGTCCCCTGCTAGGACGAGCAGCTTGTCTCTCCCTATCCCTTCAAGGTAAGAGTCTAACACATCTAGGATACTAGGACAGCGCCCTCCAGGTTGACCACGTGCATAGATGTTAATGACTACAATGTCCAGACAGTTATCCTTACTTAATCTAATTCCCAAGAGGTCCGGGTTATCCAGAACAATTTCCATTGGTCGATAGCCAATGGACTGTTTAACCCAGATCACTAACCCCCCCGATGCTCGACCTTTATTGCCCCTTATTGCTGGTTTAAAAAAATTTAGGAACCCGGCCCTATGAATTGGATCAGGGGCCCAGCTCTCCTGGAACAGTAGGATATCAAAAGTATCAATAAAGTCCAGCCAGTCCTCTGAAGCCATATGCACCTTCAGCCCTGCTACATTCCATGATGCTAATTTGAGTGTCACGACCTGACTGGGTGTTGTTGTGCTATGCATGCTACAATTATCCACTCCCAAAGATGAGACTATATTAAATTGGGACCCCTCCACCATGTTGTCATCTTGATGATGATATGCAGAGTTCGCCACCTTCTCCTTCTCCATGGTGACACCCCCCTGGATCGATACCTCAGTACAGACTCTGTCAGCCCCACCCACTTGGTTACCCAGAACACTCCCGCTGCCAGCTACCGGGTGAAGTCAATCGATACACTCCAGGCCAGAGAGGGGTTCGTAGCGATTAGACAATAAAGGGTACTGCGGGATGTAAGGTGTTCTATCAGCAAGATATCTCCTAACATGTCTTCTAGGGAAGGTGTAACTAGAGGGGAACTCGCAGGATCGTTTGGGATAAAAAATACCCAAGGCCCAGGGTCTGCACATCACCGAACCTCCCACACCTTGCTTCCCTACGCAAGAAATCTACCACCCAGGGATCCTTAAAGGATATAATGATGCAGTCCCCCTCTAGTTCCTTGGTACAGTGGCTCACCCATTCAACTCTTCTCACAAACAATATTTCAGTCGAGGAGGAGGGGGGAAGAGGGCGGTTTTTATTTAGCTAGAATACAACTTTGTTTCTGAGGTCCCCATGTGATTCATTTGAACCCTCCCTAAGTGGGGCAACACCTGTTAGAACTATCGTGTATGGGGTGGCTTCTGAAGGTAGGTCTGTACAGGGGGGTGCCCGTTTATTTGCTTTCACAAGGCGAATAGGGGGTTGATGGATCTGCTCCCCTTTGCTCCATTACTTATTTTGGGCTGTGATGATGTACTCGGAACACCACTCACATTATCTTGTACCCGAGCAGCCACAGGAGGTGTAGGGATGTTCGGCTGTCATTGTTGGTTAAATTTAAAAGAAGCCTTCTTTGGCACCTGTAGCAAAGTGGCTGGTACAGGCGTACAATCATTATTCCCAGAGCTCCCCCCTGCCACTGAGCCCTTGGCTTAGTGGATACTGGTCTAGCAGATGCTGAGGATGGAAGTTTACCTAAGGTTACATTTCTCTGACCTTTGGGATTACTCGAAGAACTAGGATTCCCCAAGGCATTTTGAGGGTTAACTATCTTTTTTAAAAAGCCAGTATTGGTGTTTACAAGAGTCTCAAGTGCGTCCAATTTTAAGGTCATCAAACGTGTTCTTTCAAGTACGGGAAGTAAAAGAGTTTTAAACAAAGCTTCCATTTTGGCCAGCAGGCTATAATCACTACTATAACAGGTAGGACATGGGTCCGAGGACCCAAAGGGGATATGGGGAGGGCACAGGGGATCATTTAAAACCAAGACAGGGTGTGAGGTGGGAATGACTTCGGGGATTATGATGGTGGGCTGAGCTGGGGTATTGGGTCTTTGGATCTTAGTAACACCCCCCCTCTGGTGGCCCTTGCATCTTTTCCTTTTGCGGGGTACATTTCTCAGAGCGTCCTCATCCATGGTTAAGTCCGACTGAGATTGACTGGCCAGGAGCACACTACCCTCATCCCCACTATCTTGTGTGTCGTCGGGGTTTGAATCACTCTCTGAAAGAGTCAAAGATAGACCTTCCCCCTCCACCTCGCGGTGCACATCCACCGCGGCTTCGACCAAGTGGTTGCTCGTACTCGAGGCCAGTGCATCAGGGCTGGGTATTGTGGCCAATTTTCCTAAAGATGAGCGTTTCCCGCTAACCAGATCTAATGAAAGCCGTTTTTCGACCATGGCTATCTCTTTTTCAAGTATACCTGTAGCCCTGGTGATAAAAGCGTCTAGGGGCCCAGAGACTACCCCCTTGGTAGTCAGCAGCTGTACAGTGCGTTCCTTTCCAGAACGTAAAGGCATGGTTACAACCACAGGGTGATGTTGACACAACGATATGACCAAAAAAAAAAAATATATAAAAGAACAGGGGGGGGGGGGGGGGGGTGGCCCAACCCAACCACGACCGACCACGGACGGCCACAGATGGTCCCGCCCTTGTCCCGGGCTTCTCCCGGGGCGCTCCCGCGCAGCGGAAGCAAGCGCAACCAAAATAAGGGGTATGTGACGCACAGGGGGCGGGGTTGGCAGGGAGAGCGGGCCAGGTGGTGCTAGTTGGCCAGGCAGGGACTCCTGGGAAATGGAGTCCCTGCAAAAAACGCTCGCAGCCCTGCAACAATGCCCCAGCACTCCTCACTCGTCGCTGGCCCTACACAAGACCCCCACCAACAGTTCGTACGATGCGGGACCCGCAAAGAGGGTCCGGCGAGCAGTTTTCAGCAACTAGCAGCAACCCAGCACGGGATTCCAGGGAGTGAAGGTCCGTGAATCAGAAAGTCCTTCCAGCAAAGGGTCCCTCTACTACTCATTCTCTACTACTCACTCTCTACTACTCACTCTCTACTACTCACTCTCTACTGCACACTCTCTACTGCACACTCTCTACTACTCACTCTCTACTACTCACTCTCTACCTCTTTACCTCTCTCTCTACCTCTCTCTCTACCTCTCTCTCTACCTCTACCTCTCATAAATACAAATCTATGCATACATATACTTATACATATATGCATACATATGCATGTTATGTACATGAAAGTTTGAAAAACACTAATAAAAGCTAAAAAGCTGCCTGATACAAACAGAATTGTTTTAACTTAACCCCTTCTGTGCCCATGGCGAGCTGGACTCGTCATGGAGCACAGTCGCGCTGTGCCCGTGACGAGTCCAGCTCGTCATGAGGCATTCCCTAGGGAATCCCTCTGGTTCGGGCACCAGAGGGATTCCCTTTCACTAAAAATAGCCTCGGGAGCTGGGGGAAGAGCTTCCCCAGCTCCCGAGGCCCCCCCCCTGCTTTCAGTGTAATGGCGATCGGTGCGCACGTCGCGCCGACGTAATTACACTGAAACTGAAATGAGCCAAGAGGCTCATTTCATTTCAGTTTCACTTTCTACGTGCTCAGGGGGATATCTCAGCCCCCTGAGCACGTAGAAAGACGGGAGAGGTATCGTTGGAAAGTGGAGAATCTCCCCTTTCCAATGTTACCCCTCCCCAGTGGATCCCTGCTTGGGGATCGCCACAGGAGGGCGAACCCTACCTGTAGCTATCTCTCCAATCGGCGTGGATACCTTATGTGGTCAAAAAGTTACAGGGGCCTCAGCGCACACTACCCCAAATAGCCAAAAAAGGGCGTGGCACAGGAGGGGGAAAAGGCCTGGCAGCGAAGGGGTTAAACGAGGGTGAGACCTATTGCATTTTCAATGCTTGTTTCAGAAGCGATCATTTCTTTTTCTTTCCATTCAATGAGTGTCCATGAGGGGCACTGCTACTTTCCTTTTATAACACCGGGGCCTGGTTTGTAATATTAGTTCCTACCATTTCCTCACTTATAAATCCCCCTCAGCTATTCGTTTTTGCATTCAGATTTGATAAGTGAGACTTATCCAGGACTAGGATGTAGTAGGCCACTGACTCCTTCATTTTGGCCTTCCCTAAATTCACAATATTCGGTGCCAATCCCTAGTCCTTACTGGAGTTTAGGAGTGACAGGGTGTGGGTTTCCAATGAGACTCCCTTGGTGATGGTGTGTACTGCACCAAACCCAATTCCTTGTGTAGCAGAGGTGCCCATGCGTCCTTCTCCAGGGCAGAGCCTCCACCATGACGGAAACCGTGCCTGTGCATGTAGCGTCCTAGACATGTGTCTGAAATCTGAGCAGATGCAGAATACGAAAAAGTCGTGCACAGTGGATCCTTCCAGCTGCATACTACACTGGCCTCTGATGTCATCGAGGGTTAAGAATCGCTGAACTTTACTGTGGGCTCCTTCAATCTATGGCAGTCTCTTCCAAAGTAGTGCTTACCTTTGGTTGTGAGAGCGACGAGGAAAGAAGCAAGACAGTGCTACCTCACACTTTACTGGCCCTCTATAAGTTTACAGTCTTGCTTCAAATACTAATTTGAGCAGCACACCACCACTCTGCTCAAACCCCTTCAAGATTTCAGCCACCCTGAAGCACTGCGCCAGATACTGGGATCTGACTTGAGCGGAACTTCTCCACAATGACTCCCTCCATGAGGCAGTGAGTGGGACGCCAAGAGATACGTCCACACCAGGGGTCCTCCAGCAACATAGAGACTTCTTGCCCTTTAGGCGACGGAGGGGAAATAGTGATTGACATCCAATAAGTTTGCCTTGCGGCACTAAGAATGGTTTAGACCTGCCACCTGGTCTGAGACCTTCTCCTTTCCCCACCAACCTTCAGCAGCCGAGGGGGGACCTTGGGCCGGAAATATTAGCTAAATATCAAGTATTAAGCTTGCGAAAGAACATATTTTGAAGATTATTATCATTGCTTCTCTCTCAGGATGGTAGGCATTTTCATAATGTAATTTTATTTTGCCTGCCTCTTTGCTTGTTAACTGTTCTGTTTACTTGTGCAGTAAAACTTCTGTTGCATTATTTGCTTGCCATTGCTTTATCACCCTTGCCACCTCCTCCCACAACACTCCTTCGGTTACTTCATATCCCTTAATCTCCTGTGCCTCCCCCTTACCCCTCCCACAACACTGCTCACAGGCCCCCATCACACTCATCTTTTGTTACTTTACAAACACTTGTATTTATATAGTGCTCCTAGCCATATGCTTGGGGAAATAAAGCAATCACCCTTGTCACAGGTTGTTTAGCCTGACAGCAGAGTCTTAACTGGATCCCCAGCTCACCAGTTAGCAGCTCTCAAAGATTCGCCATATCCTTTACCTAGTCATGTTGCAGGGTACAGTTCCATATGTGGCCAAAATAGGTCCCAAGGGACACCTAGTGACAGACTGTGGAATTGCACCCTCACAACACTGCTTGTTTTAATTGGAGTCAGAACTGTCATTTTCACTCCCAGCCCTACTTCACCTTTGCAGGTGTACTACATACAAAATACAACAGAGTTCTTAATTTTATTAAGCTGGGAAGGGCATATCTAGCGCATCGTTAAAAAAACATTGGCATTTATAATGCCAATAGTTCCAATTCCAACAAAAACAAAGGGCTCTATGGAAAAAATTGCTTATTATACAAATCTTACGAAGAGACCGAGCCTGGGAAAGGTCTCAAAGAGGCATACGAGATATAGTTAGAACAGCAAGATTCACTCCACCGTGACAAAACACAGCCCGAGAAAATCAAACCGGACCTAACCCCAGACCACTGCGCATGTGTTCCTGGAATATAAATGGTCTGAATACAAAGTTAACGGATCCAGAGCTGTATAATGACCTGCTGTCCTTTGATATTATTTTTCTCCAGTAAATGTAGCTGGTGGAGCCTGTTAATATCCAAGGCTACACATGCTATTTTACTCCTGCTGTAAAATCTGCAACATACGGGCATCCCTCAGGAGGGTTGGCAAACTATATTTCAATAGCCAGCGTAGCCTCGGCTACAGTCCTATACATTAAGACCACAGGAATGAATGCAATAAAATGCACCATTAACATTAAAGATGTCGCTACTGATGTAATTTTTATTAATATCCTATATTTATCCTAAAAAAAAAACTTAGCTGCAGTAAAAAGGTAGTACAAGAATTAACGAGATTGCTGGAGGAGGAAAACTCGAACCACTTTGTTATATCCGGGGACGTTAATCTGTACTTAATGGGCACTTCAGCAAGTGATTTACCAATATCTCAAACGGCACTTTGGAAAATACCAGAGCAGAGCAGCAATACATTAGGAAACCAGACAAAAATGGATGATCTCGAACACTTAACCCTTCGGGCTGTGGTAAATAAAATATTACGCTCTATGTATTTCAGAATATCAATAGGATCATGCATAAAGCAAGAGGCTGAGTCTGTGGTATCAGGTTCTAAAAGGGCTTTATTCCAATAACTCGAGTCAAAGGGAGAATATTACCATCACCAAAAAGGATCTGGAAAGGGACTCAAAAGTATTCTCAATATTCTCAAAACATTATTCACAGAGTACAGTATATATACATTTCTCAATTGTACGTAAGCAAAAGAGCAAGAGAGAATGAGATAAGAGCATGTGGGCGTGTAAGTAGGCGTGAAGGTGAGCGTCCATGTGGGCGTCCACTTGATGATAATGGGTAATTTGTCATGTGTGGGTGGATACCTGGAGGGGGTTGCGTGATCTGCTGGAATTGTACTGGAACTTTGCCTTACTTGTGCTCAACTCGAGCATGACGTGTAACTGACGTGGGGAGGGTTGCTATGCAACCGGACAAGTCTGGAAGTGAGGCCTTCAGTGAGTGAGGCCTTCAGTGTCAGGACGACCAGCACATCTTGTATTATCTGATATCCGATGTCTGGAGCAGGGACTGATTTGTGACATAGGTTGCTCATCACCAAGAGCCGATGTGGCATCTATTTCTTCATTTACTTCATTTACTGCAGAGGCCTTACATGGGGGCTATGGGCTTTTTACTGACGTGAGCTTTGCAATCTCACAAAGAGAGACAGTAAGGCTGGGCTCCCTCCTTGCAGATGGGTCGCGTTCATTCCTCCTTCACCAGGCAAGAATGTGGGTTCAGTAAGAGTAAGCAGATAACCGTGCTCAATACTGTCTCGGCACCTCGGTCGGGGCCCCTTTGGCTGAGGCCCAAGTGTGCAAGGCCAAGGAGACGTAGCTGCAGCTTTCAGAGCGTTCTGAGGCATGAAACCTCTTTTCGGCTCTGGCTGAGCCATAAACATGGGCTTCATGAAAATGCAGGAAAACATGATGAAAAACGTGTAGGCCTCAATACAGATTTGTCGTTTCTCTCATGGGAGACTGGATGATGGCAGGCCACGTTATAGCATAAGCATCATGATAGAAAGGCCATGGAGGGGAAATACATAGGTTACATGTATGTGCATATAAGCGTTTGGGGGGGGCACATGGGGACACATAGGCCTCATAGATTTTTATTTTCCTCAGGGCCCTAAACGGCATGCTCCAAACAGATAATCCACCAAATGCCATATCGCATTCCAATAAAACTAGTACTTGTTTGGACTATACCTTTGTATCCTTGTCCATATTTCAACATGATTCAAATTACAGATACATCCGGTAGTGACCATCTTCCCCAAGAAGTTACATTTTCTCCACATATTACCAGTCGACCATATAAGATATAAGGTAGACGAGAGACAAAATTTACTTACAAACTGTAGACGTTAAGAGCACTCCAGTTGGGTTTATTCAACTACATGTAACTGTAAAGGAAACACTTCAAGACATTTTAAGCAATTAAACTACTGCGGTAATTATGCGGGAAAATGTAATTTGAATACTACGGGAAAAACACTCCAAATCAAACCACCCTAAATGTGATAATAAAGTATCCAGGGAGGTCACTAATGTAACACACAAAGCCAGATTTAGGGAGTATAAAACCAGAATAAATAAAGCCCTTAGAATACTAAAGAAAAAGCCAGGAGACTTAACAGCCTTCACAGCACTAAGGTCAAATAAGAAATTAATAAAGAAGTTAAAATGGAGAATTCAAAGAGACCAGGACAACAAATTATGGGCTAAATTACATACTGATATAAAATATAATAACACTAGATTCTGGACAACAGTTGACACTAATTCTTAACCCGGACAATAGAGGTGTAAACTCTCATATTACTGAGGTTTCATGGGCTTGGCACCAAAAAAATCATTTTAATGTAGAATCAGCAGAAAACTTCCAGATGGGACTTTTGGAAACTCTAACAAACACGCGACATGAGCGTTTGCCTGATGTAAACACAGATAGGTTTAAAAAGCAAATAATGAAAGGGCGGAAAGAAGAAGTCCCGGTCCCAAATAGCATACGTCCAGTGGTATTGAAAAATGACCCGGATCTCTGGGTCGAAACCTTGGCATCAGTATTCATGGAGGTCAGGAGTACACAAATTATTCCTATGTCCTGAAAGAGTTGATTATATCTCCCATTTCTTAAGGAGGGGCTAGATCTCTTCCAGCATCATAACATTAATGGACGTGGACGCCAAATACTTTGCTGGAATCGTGATTGACGAGCTAACATCATGGTCTTCTAGTAACACCATTATTCCATACAATCAGACCGTTTTTTTAAATTCTTCCGGCACGATTACAAATATTTTAGCAATTGCTTTACTTATGGATGCTGCCTGTGCTTCCAAAACACCACTATACTTTTGTTACATTGATTTTAAATTAGCTTTTGACTTTGTGGACGGAGGGACATTATGGCGGAAGTTAGCGAACTGGAATGTACAACAATATCTTTAAAACATGTTGATAATGTTGCATAGCGATACATGGGTCCAAATCAAAATAGGAGCAGGCACGCATCTCTCCAAAAATTCAAACTACTCGAGGTTTAATACAAGGTTGTGTCCTGGCACCAACTTTATTTAAACTTTTTCTGGCAGATTTGATGGGACCGTTACAATCCTGTAATCCTCACACTCCTAAACTAGGTGGAAAAACAATATCACGATTTTTTATATGCCGATGATGTGGTACTGGTTAGCCATACCCGGGTGGGGCTTCAACGACACCTTGATAGAATGATGACTTCCTTTCAAGCCAATAGCCTGTCGATCAATTTGGGTAAAACTAAAACCATGTGTTATAACATAAAGAGCGCAAAAACGCAGGCTTGTTTTTTGGGTAAAACAGGGCTGGAAAGGGTAGATGAATGTAAGTACCTTGGGGTTAATATTGATAATAAAGGGAGTTTCCTAACGCAGAAGGCTGCGATACAAAAGAAAGGTTTGGTCTTGGCAATAGCATTAAAAAATTTGGAAAAAAAGTTAGCCGGTCCATCTATGAAGTCGTAGAGCAAAGCTTCATCCCACAATCTCATATTGAAGTGAAGCATTAAGAGGGCAGGATGCCAGCACCCTAGACAAAGCAATCTCATATATAATATGCTGGAACAAGATTAGGAAAGCCAAACCCAACTCATTGAATCGTATGTTATGGGACGAGCTACAGCACTGCAACTTGTCACCGGCAAGAGTGTACCTGCAAGAGTCCCTTGTCCTTACAGGTCTTGCACCACTCTGAGAAACTCCAACCAACCTACAGATCTTTAAGCGTTTAGTTAAGAAGTCACTTAAAATTCAATCCGTCATAGAGGATAAAGACTGATTAGCAAAAAGGGCACACAGGTGAATGACATTAAATAATTGAGATTATTGCCCTTCAAGATTATTTCACCATGGATTACCCAGCTTTTGTCAAGTAACAGTTTCTAAAATACCGACTGGGGCTACTACCGGTTAAAGAGCATACAGCACCTTGGATAAGTGGAAATCTCCCTGCTACCTGTCGACTCTGTGGGACTAATAAGGAAGATTTGTTGCACTTAGTTTGTTCCTGTAACACTGTGCAGACAGAAAGAAAACAACTATTAATTAGGGCCTTTAACCAAAGGGGAATTTGATCACGAAGGCAGGCATTTCTAGCCTGTTTTGATCCAGGCGACGCTCTGCTAAATTGCCATTTTGTCAAATTTTTGTTAAAGGTTTAGCAAAGACTTTAGATAATGTCATTTGTTCAGTGCAGCTGACATAAATCGCTGCTTAACGGTCATATCGTCTTTAAGGAACAATCTATGCATATCCAGGCATTACCAGGGTAGCCCTACTGACTTTTGAACTAAATCCCCTCGAAGAAAATCAAGCAGTTGTAATACATCTGAGATTAGACTACAATCAGTTTTTCCTTTTAAGTTACATTATCTCATGAAAAACAACTGTCCTGTATAATAGTACCTCCAGTTTTTAAAGCTGCGATTCTTACTCTCCTTTTACCACTTGAAATGTTTTTACATTGCATTTTAAAGATTTTACCTCCTGAATTATTAATTTTATTTATTACATGTACTAGTGTATTTATATCATATAATTCTTATTGCAATGGTTTTAAGTTACGTCACAATTGTTTAAATAAACTTGAAACTTCAGCAAAAGCGAGAACTATTGAATTTCAAATGCTTTTCATAATTGACATTTTTATCAAGCTGCTTTGTTATCACACAAAAATATGACCATAATAGTTTTTATTTTGGGAAATTATTTCTTAGGACTAGTTGTTTGCAATAGAAACTAAGTAGCAATATTTACATTTATTTTATGTGATATGTCTAAATATGGAGAGTCTTAAATTGTTTACTCTAATTATTTCTTTAGGTATTTCATTTTAATTATTACCAAATGTATTTGGTATGTGTCATCAATTTAGGTTGTTATCCATAGTCCCAACAGTTTTTAGTTTTGACAAATGTTTTTTTAGCACAATTTTGAAAGTTTCTAACAACAAACCATAACACTACACATTTCTTCCACTTAAGTTCACAGTAACAATTTTTTTTCTCTGCACTTTGACATTAATATGTGTTCTGTCTTATTGAATGTTTGTTATTGTATATGGGCAGCTGGTGTAATGAAGTTGTCTGAGTAAAGAACATGAGATGGATGCCAGCAATTTAATTGTAACCTTAAAGTACCTTTGCTATTTCATAACTGATGGAAGATTTTGATAAATGATGGGCCTCAAAGACCTCCTGTTGTGTGCCCCATTGGATAGCGAATTCTCTATGCAATGCATTGTTTATTACAATGGAACACTGTAGAGTTTTGTTATAGCACCTGAATACCTCAAATAAATGCAGTGGAATATCCTATCCATAGCTTAATGGCCTAAAGAAATTTCCAGGTAACGTTATCATGTATATATATTGATGCACATGGAGGTTTCTTGATTGATATAATAGCAATGGTTATATCCGGTAAAGGGGAGTGTTTTCTTGCCTATGAAACCATGCCATGTTTCCCATGTGACTGATTATAATGTATTCTTATGTGATGTGTAAGTCTTCTGGTCTGCATTGAATAGTGATATGGACTTTTATAAGAGCCATATTTATCTCTGTTCTTACCGGTTCCTGGTCCTTACCTGGTTTTATGACGGAATTAATGGTGGTGTGCTTCCAGGTTTCTGGGATGTTCTCCTCTTTAATATGATTAGGCAACTCTGTCAGTACTGATAAAATCAGAGAAGAGTTCATTTATAGAGAACTAATTCACAATTCCATCCGAGCGTTGCTAATGTAGAAGATTTTTTATGTGTTTTTCCAGCCCTTGCACTGTAAATTCCTATAAACATGTTTGCTTATCATTCTAATTTATTTGTTGAAAATATGTGGCATCTAAAAAGGCTCCTTTCATGTGCAACAAGCTTTGCCAAAGCTAATAGGTCTGACCTATGGGGGAGAAATTGACTTTGTCAGTCCGATGGGGGGTGGTTAATGGGAGGAGAGGTGGGGTGATGGGGTGGTGAACAGGAGTGGGCTGGAGAGCAGGGCGATAGAAAAGTGCTATGAAGCGGCCTGCGCTGGGCACCCAATAGCCATTTTTCCCCATTTGTCTGTTGGCAGAGAGTAGAAGAAACTTGTGGGTAGGAGGGGAGAAGAAACTGCCAGAGGGTCGGAGAAGAAACGTGATGTGGGAGTGGGGGATGCTGAAACCTATTGGGTTGGTTAGAAGAACTGAGTATGAGGCGGTTGGTGGGAGCAGAAGCAGGGATGGAGAGAAGAAACAGGAATGAGGTTGGGTGGAAGAAATGAAACCGGGAGGGAGTGGTGGGGAGAAGAAATGGTCCAGGGGTGAGAGGAAAAAAGAGCATAATACGTGGTGTGGGTGGTAAATAAAAGAAAAAACATCGTCGGGCCGGGTGGGAGGCAAAAGAAACAACATGGACGGAGGCAGAGGGACAGTAAAGAAGCAATGTGCATGGGGGCCTCGGGGACAGAAAAGGGGCAACATGGAGGCAGCAAGACGAGGGAAGAGAAGCAACATTTGCGAGTGGGAGGGAAAAGAAGCGCATGCAGTAGTATTTGATAGGCCGATAAAGGATATGGCCTGAAAACACAATCACTCATATGGAGTGCTTGAACACAAAATGGGAACAGTGGCAGGACACAAGTACTTGGTCCATGCTCCAGTAGAGGGCCAAACACAAGAAGAGGACATGATGCGGGTATGCTGTGACAAACTTGAAGGAAGCAAATGAGTGCAACACTGAAGTTAACCATATGTATGCTATGGCAGGCTGTAAACAAAATGTCTTGCAGAGACAGCACAGGACGTTAGAGTTAGTTGGACATTTCACTCGTACAAAACCAGAGAAATATGGCCGTTATAGTCAGTTGAGCTAACTATAACTCGCACCCCCGCAATGCACTGCTGATGACGTTGCATATTAAATCACTCATGACATGGTCAGTGACATCACTGATGACATCTCAAATGACATCACTGATTACATCATCCACTTAATATCTGATGCACTTCATCACACCCTAATCTAACCTTTCATACACCTACTCTAAAATACAGACTACCATTCTCAAAACCATAGACCCACCAATACCAGTTAGTGCATACCCACTGACTGATTCATAGGTCTACACACACATCCACTCACCCATACAGTCACTCATACACGCAGTCACTCATCAGTACAGCCACTGATCTATGCACTCATACACCATTGCCACTCACCCATAGTTACTCACCCACCTAGTCAGTCACCCAAAAAATCAATCGCACTGCGATTTACTCATTATACAGTTATAAACACACCACCTCACTTATTCATACAGATACTAACACATACTTATGCTCTTCTACAATCACTGACACAAGCATACACTCATACATACAGCCACTCTCACAATCACTCACTCTAACATATAGTCACTTATATACTCCAACACTCACACATACTGCAGTTCAAATATGTAGTTACTCACACATGTACCACGGAGACATCCATTCACTCACCAACACAGCCATACACACACTCACCCACCTATACAACCCCTCACAGATGCACTCATGAACCCATACACCCAGTAAATCACCCACTCGCACATCCATGCAGGGAGTCACACACCCCACACCCACCCACACAGAGTCTCAGGCACCCATACCGGTACTCAGACATCTAATCATTAATCCATATAGACAGTCATGTAGGTACTCACCAACCCATGCAGCCACTTACACACCACCTGAAAGACTGATACAGACATTCACACAGATTAGTCACTAACCCATGCATTCAATAAGACATGTTTAATCACTCACTTATACACTCAGTTACGCACCTACTAAATCATCCATTCAGACACTCATACACCCACTCCTTTTTCAATACACCTTGGCGTGTATATATATATATATATATATATATATCACATACTTAAACTTTTCAGAAACACAGTCACTGGATGATGTCATCAGTGATGTCATTTGTGATGTCATGAGTGATGTCACTGACCATGTCATGAGTGATGTAACATGTGACCAAATCAGCAGTGCATTGCAGGGTGGCGAGTTATAGTTAGCTCAACTAACTATTTTTTTTTTTAAAGATTTTTATTGATTTTGCCCACCCAAAGTCCTGTGGACCAACATTACACACGTTAGCATCATACCAGGAGCCCTCCATCAAAAGACACATTAGGAGAAATCCATTCTGCTACGTTCCCATCCTATATTCCCCACCCACCGCCCTCTATACCCCCACCCACCGCCCCCAGTCAGTGTGCCCGCAGCAACCCCTCATCAACCGCCGGCCATCGGGCCCCATGGTCTGAGATGTCCCAGCTCCGGACAAACGGGAAAACCCTATCGGTGTTCTCACGAGAAAAGGGGCCCCGCAGTGACCTCCCTCCGCAGCCCTGTTCTCACCCGGGCTCCTCATCAGCTGTCCACGTAAAGTGGAGATACCGAGTCCTCCATGAGTGTACCTAAGTAACCCTGTCCTGCATGGACTCCCCCGTAGCCCCTGCCGACCCTATCCCAGGTTCCACTCTCCGGTCCATATCTACAGAATCCCCATCCTCCACATTCCTCGTCTCCCAGGAGCACAGCTCTTCCACCAACACCCCCCACGACCTCGCCACGTCCAGCGCCTTATCGTTTATAGTTAGCTCAACTAACTATAACGGCAGAATTTCTCTGGTTTTGTACGAGTGAAATGTCCAACTAACTATAACGTCCCTGAAACCTGTGGTTTTTTCCAGTGAATTTCCAAGGTTTTTTAAATGCTAATTTCTAACTATAACGTCCCTGAAACCTAAGGCTTTTTCAGTGAATTTCTAAGGTTTTAAAAAATATATATATTTGTATTGATTTGACAGTGTTAAAAGTCACATGCAGTACTTGATCAACATTCCGGCAGGTTATACAGTACATTGAACCATTAGGAAGAATTAATCGGGTGCAGTCACGGTATCTCCCAGGGCTGCCCTACAGTGCGCTGCAATTCCATTTCCACTGATGGGGAAACATATATGTCACCTCTATATACATTCCATTTGCCCCATTTTCTGTCCCACTTCTTTGGACACCCTCTCGATTTAAATACCTCCTTCTCAGCTATCCTGCATTTGTCAACCTCCTTTGCCCACATTTGATGGGAAGGCCTATCCGCCACTCCCCACTTTTTCGCAATCTCACGCTTGACTAAGGTGTAACCCAGTGTGGTTAGTTGCTGTTCCACCTCTGTGAGGTCAGTGTGTTCCCATATATTGAGAAGGCCCAGTCGTGGTGTGATGGTGAGTCCCTTCCCCAGTGCATCTTGGATATGTCTCGTGGCCCCCTCCCATATGGGTCGTACCACTGGACAGTCCCAAATTGTGTGGTAAAATGTTGAGGCTTGATGGCAGCCACGTAAGCAGAGCGTGTCCTGTCTCAAGCCTATCTTCGCAATGTTACCCCGGTGAGATATGATATATGTAGGATCTTAAGTTGGATTAGTCGGAAACGAAGGGTGATGGCCGCCTCCCTCGGGGACATCAGTGCCGCCTGCCAGTCCTCATCGTCCATGGTCCTGAGATCTATCTGCCATTTCCTCCAGAGTTTGTGAAACATGTCTGGTAGGTTGTTTAACAGTTTTTTTATAAGTGAGTGACGTGGCTTTATTGAGCAACGGCCCATCTAGCAGCCGATCCTCCAAGGGGGACAACTCCAGTATGTGCTCATGTCAGGAAGAGTTGTGGTAAGGGCATGTCGAAGCTTTAGGTACCGAAATACCTCCCCCGGAGCCATATCGTATTGCTTTCTGAATTCCCCAAATTTAAGGATTGTGCCCTTCTTCACCAAGTCCCCAATTACGGAGATTCCGATGGTGTCCGACTTATCAAACCCAGGCTGATGACACAGTAGTCCAAGTCGTTGGGTAGTCCACAGTGGTGTGGCATTGGTCAGTACATTCGACCAGCTCAAATGGGAGTTCGCCTGGTGCCAAATTGCAACTATGTTTGCTGTGGGGCCGAAATACTTTCCTTTCCGGGCCTTCGAATACAGTGCCCCCATGCACCTCTCCCTACCCATTAGATATCTGTCCAGCAGATAGGCCGGATCCACAGGTTGAAGAACCAGAACCTTTTGGACCTGGCGGCGCAGGGTAAGCCTTAATCTCCTGGGTTCTCCTGCTTAGCTACACAGAGACACGGGGACACTCTGTTGGCGTAAAAGATTAGATTTATTAGCTGCAGCTAGTACAGTTGTCCTAGAAGTACACAAGGTATGTTCTCAGGAGACTGCCACTTCACTCAGTGGCGCACAATCTTATATAGTATATACGTGACATATACATTAACTAAGAACACACCTAAAACATATAAAAGGAGCCAATAAGGAAAGTTGGAAAACAGAACAGAACCAATAGGAAAGGTTTGAAAATAGAGTATCGAGTAACTCGAAGAAGCCTCTCCTCTAACTGTGTTTGTTACCCCACCCCACGAGCTAATTCATTAACTGACTTGTAGCTGTCTTGCAGGTGACGAGATAAGTTTGTGTGTTTTGGAAGATAGTTGTGAAACAAGAGAATACGAGCAGAGGACAGTGAAGGCCAGACGATGAGATAAAATCAGAAGAGAATAGTGTGAACCAACAGATAGTTGAGACCGGGATTAGGAAAACCAGACCGGGATTAGTGTACTCGGCCAGTCTCAAACACCAGCTTTTGTAAACAGAGCCACAAGGTTATTTCAATACACTATTGCAGGAAAAGCAGAAAAAGGCTTCGATCGTCGTGCTGCCTGAGTGAGGGCAACACAAAATGGCAGCGGAGCACAAAATGGCGGGTCGATACGATCATGATCGAAAATAGAAGTTCCTCAGACCCTCCTTTTGCCAGAACTCAGGCAAGATACACAGACTCACATTAATCTGAGTCAATGTCGATGGCCATGAGGTCATCGAGCTGTTGCTGTAGCATCATTCTGATATTCTCTGCTCTTTGTGACTTGGGTTTAGGAATGCACATAGTAGCACAAAGGTCGCAGATGGCGGGGCCACAGTGCATACAAAGGCAACAAGAGAATACGATGGCTAAAACTACTCCAAGGAATGTCAATACCTTCCAACCCCATTTGGACAGTAGTCCCCAAAACCACTCTAATAATGACCAATCTCCTTCGTCCTGATGAATCGACTCAGAGATTATATGTAACTTAGAGATAGCTTGGTATACTGTCGGAGCGTCATTAGGTATGAAAATACAGCAACTTGACCCGATCAATTTGCACACTCCACCACGGTCTGCAAGAACAAAGTCTAAGGCAACTCGGTTTTGTAAAGTCATAAGACGATCTGCCTGTAGTTCTGCCGTGATATTACTTAAGGCTCCTACAGTGATGTCTATGGTGGTTTCTACGACACGAACCAGTTGCCTTATATTTCTGCTGTTGGCCATCGGACCCCAAAAAGGAAGAAATCCTTTGAGGAAATCTCGTCCCTCTTGTCCTGCTGTGTCCTTGGAATTAATAATCCCTCTGCCATATCTGTTTCGATGATGATTTGCAGAAGCGGTGTATGTAGGGGGAAGAAGGAAAGCTATATAGCAGGTACCAGAAAAACCAGTTGGCAACCACGTGTAAGCCCTATTATAAGAGATGAAATATGCACCCTGAGATGGTACTAGAGGCGGTGAATTCTGAGAGGAGTAGACATATGTGTGGGAACAGCTATTTCTTTGTACGGTGTCAGCAGACTGACCATTTATCTGTAGACAGAAATTGCCCTGATGTGGTATAGTCCAAATCGGAAAAGATTTTCCTTTTTTAACTTTATAACTGAGGCTAGTGATATAATGGGTGACGTTCCAGTTAGTGTACGCTTTTCTTTCGTCAATGGAGATCTTACTATTTTCTATGATTTTAGCCATAGCTACCATTCCCTTTATCAATGAACTATGACTAAAATCTGGATCACCAATATGTGAACTAACGGATCGTCTGAATTTGCTTTGATAGGCATTGGAGAAGATAACAAAAAGCCCAAGCAGAACCTTCATAGGAGAACGGAAGAACTAAATACGGCATCCCTTTTTCTACGGTATGTGGCATAAGCCCACACACCCAACAGTTTGTTGTATTTATCACTAATTGATGTTGATGTAATAACTGGACAAATGAATTGTTGTAATATTCGGTTCTTCTAATGAGTTCATGTTGAGGAAGTGTATGAAATAGATGTGGAGAGACAGTAGAAGAAGACGAAGAGGTAGAAGGAGAGACAACTTTTCGCTGCAGAGCAATAACAATCCAATTTATACATGCCAAAAGAATACACAATAATATAATAAAACATAAAGCAATACCACAACGACTATACATTTCTTTACAATGATTCATTTTATCTTTACTTTCTCTTTTGCCTAATGTAGTCTCCATCTTTCTAAGTGGATGCTCACGGCAATCTTCCTCAATCACTTAGTCACGATTGTCTGCTGTCCTATGACACTGCAAGTCCTGCAGACCTATTGCCACTACTCAGGTCGCAACCAAGACTCCTACCGTGACCCTGCAACTGGGATAGAATACTACATAGGAGAGAGAAATCTTAAGTGTTCTTTAGTCTAGGTCTTAGGTTATAGTGTTCTTTATCAGTTACAGTTTGGTCTCGGAACAATGTTCGTGGATTGGTCGTATTCAAGCGATGATGTGGTGGTATTGCTTCCTGAAGAATGTCGTCGTCCTCTTTCTCAGACAATGTTCCATTCAGGCGTGCATCACTGAAAGGTACAAATCGTGGAACCTTTTCGCTCTCAGAGTCTCTAATGCCCTTACGTACCCACTGATCGAACGGAAGAGGCAAAGGCACTTTCTTGCAATGCACACCGTGAATCCAATTTTTCTTTCCTTCGACTTTCACTGCTGTTCTCGTGGTGAGCAAAACCATTCGGGGCTCTCTCCACCTGGGTTCCAAATTTTTCGTCCCTTGGAAGTTCTTTGTGCAGACCCAGTCACCTGGCCGAATGGAATGACCCGGGTCTGTGGAGACCTCCGGCAAAGCACTCTGAACCTGTTGATGGAGAACACGCAATTTAGTCGTAAGGTCATGCAAGTAGTCAATTAACATTGGATATGGTAAGTCTGAGTATTTCTTAGGGCAAGGGACTCCCCATACATTAGCTGGGCGTCCAAAAACCACTTCGTAAGAGCTAACTCCCAAACGAGAGTGTACTGCAGTTCTGGTGGACAGAAGAGCCAATGGTAAAGCATCGGGCCAATTAAGTCCTGTACTAGCCTGAACTTTCGCTAGTTTTAGTTTTAAAGTTCCATTGTAACATTCTACTAAACCCGCTGACTGTGGATGATTTGCCGCATGGAACTTTTGCTTGATACCAAGACCCGCACAAACTTTTTACATGACTTGGCCCACAAATTTGCTCCCATTGTCAGTCCAGACAATGCGCGGCAAACCAAACCTGGGGAAAAATTCTTTTAGTAGAACTTTAGCTGTGGATAAGGCTGTATTATCTTTTAGAGGGTATGCTTCTATCCATCTAGAAAAGCTGCATACTACCACCAGAACGTATTTGAGGTTGTTGCATCGCTCCATATGAATATAATCGATCTGCAACACCTCAAACGGATATGTCGGAGGAGCAAAGTGACCTGCCGGAGTTGGGGTTCCCTTTCCCGGATTGTACATCAAACAAACAATACAATGTTTTACTACATTGTCTGCACACTTTGGGATTCCTTCATTCTGCCACACTGGAGCCAGAAGCTTGCATATACCTTTCGCACTTAAGTGGGCTGGACCATGTGCCATAGTGACTACTGGCAGCACATAAGCGTCTGGTAACAGCCAACGTTGGTGCTCAGACAATTCCACCCAACATCCCATCTCATCCAACATTCCTGTACTTTCTTTCCACTTGCTCAATTCTTTCTCTGTAGCCTCTTTCTGAATCGATCTTACACTTTCCACTGTATCCTCATACATTCCTCTCTCTCTAACCCAATTCGCAGGACCCGCAACATACATTCGACTTGTAGCATCTCTCGCTGTCTTTTTCGCTACTTCATCTGCAAATGCATTTCCTCGACCAACATCATCTGTAATCCTTTTGTGTGCACTACACTTCACAATTGCTATTTGAGTAGGCAAAGAAAGTGACTCAAGAAGATCAGTCACTAATTGACCATGTTGTATTTTAGTGCCATGTGAAGTAAGGAAGCCCCTTTCTTTCCAAAGACGCCCAAAATTGAACGCCACACCAAAGGCGTATTGACTGTCAGTGTACACATCCACTCTTTTTTCTTTTGACAACACATATGCTCTCGTCAAAGCGATCAGTTCTGCTGCTTGAGCTGAATTGTGTCTGATACGTGCTGTTTCCACAACTGCATGCAATGTAGTAACAGCATAGGCTGAAACTGTATCTCCATTAGGAAGCTTGAAACAAGAACCATCCACCCATAGAATTCCATCCGGATTTTCTAGCGGTGTATCTTTCAAGTCAATTCTTCCTTTTGTCTCTTCCTCTGTACGGAGGAAACAATCATGTTGTTCTTGGTCATCTTTGTCTACTGGAAGAGGCAACAAAGTAGCTGGATTTAAAGTGTTACATCGTTTGATGTGCACGTGACTAGCCAAAAGTGTCAACTCATATCCAGACAAACGAGCACTCGTAAGATGTTGTGTTTTTGTTCGGTTTAATAAGGTATCCACTGCATGCGGCACCATAACAATAAGTGTGTTATCTAACACTACTCCAGCAGACTGTCGAATAGAAATTGCTGCTGCTGCTGTTGCTTTAAGACAACTAGGCAATGCTTTAGCTACTGGATCTAACGTAGCCGAAAAATATGCACATGGCTGCTGTTTGTCTCCAAAACGCTGCGTTAAAACTGACAAAGCACAACCTTCTCTTTCATGAACGTAGAGCGTGAAAGGCTTACTGTAATCGGGAGTACCCAATACAGGAGCAGAACACAGAGCAGCACGCAAGTCAGTGAAACTCTTCTGACATTCGTCGGTCCATAGAAGGGTCTGAGGCGTATCTTTCAAAGTGAGTGCTAACAGAGGTTTAGCCAATAGAGAAAAGCTCGGAATCCACTGCCTACAATAAGAGGTGATACCCAGAAAAGCACGTACCTCCCTTTGTGTGGATGGCACAGACATTTGCGCAATCGCCTGAATTCGTTCTGGGGTTAATCGTCGTCCCTCCTTTGATAGGAGATGACCCAAGTAGGTAACCTCTCGACGAACATATTGTAGTTTAAAAGGTGAAACCTTATGATTCAGATTAAACGGATGACGTAACAATGCAATAGTCACATCTTTGCAAATATCTTCTGAATCAGCAGCAATCAACAAGTCGTCCATGTATTGAATAAGAGCAGCACCAGACGGCAAATGAAAAGCATCAAGATGACATTTTAAAGCTTGACTGTAAATAGAGGGACTTTCACAATAGCCCTGAGGTGCGCGCTTAAACCGGAAGCTTCGGCCTCCAAGAGAGAAGCCAAAAATATCCCTACTCTCTTCAGCAATGGGAATACTAAAGAAGGCATTCTTTAGATCGATAACAGAGAACCAAGTCGCTGTGGAAGGTATCATCGTCAACAAAGCAGTGATATCTGGGACTACAGGAAATTGTGGTACAACAATTTTGTTTACCTCCCGAAGATCAATTACGAAACGATATACAGGAGGCTAAGAAGGATCAGTGCGTTTAAGAACAGGAAGAATAGGACTGTTGCATATGTTACCGCTCGTTTCCTCAACCACACCCTTCTAAATAAAATCATGAATGATTTCCAAAAGTGCTTTTTCACCTTCAGTGGAAATTCTATACTGCGGAATACGTGGCAACTCAACATTAGGCTTAAGACTGACAACATAAGGTGGAATCTCCAGACAACCCACATCATTCGGACCCGTGGCCCAAAGCGTTGCCGGAAGAGAAAGCAATTCAGGTGGAAACTGATCTTTGGACAAATACATTGGAGAAATCAGTTTCTGTCCTAAAGTAAGATGTACACCAGAAGGAGAACAATATATCGTTGCATGCATTCTTTTCAATAAGTCTAAACCCAAAAGATTTTCATCGCACCGGTTTGTCAAAAGAAGCGGAGCTTCCAAATCATAAGAGCCAACTGAAATGGGCAAAGGGCAAGAAACCGGATTACGAATGGGGCGCCAGAAAATCCTACAGAAACATTCGTTAAGCCAGACAAAGGTGTCCCAGCGAGTTTGGAATGAATGATAGAACTTCTCATCGCACCAGTATCTAGGAGAAATGGCGCTGAGACACCCATTGTAGTGACATTAACATAGGGTCCTTTCTGATCTACTGGAATCGACACAACTCCCTTACTTTGTCCATGGCTGTCCTAGTTAGTGTGAAGACTCTCATTCTCGTCTTCAACATAACAATCCTCATTGTAATACTGTGTAGACCTAACATTTTGCTGATCAAAATAATTCACGGAATTGGGAAGAGGAAGGGAACGCTGTTCTTGAGTCGACATACCTCGACCTCTACCTCTGTTTGCTGACTGGAGGCCACCACGACCTCTTGGAGCAGATAATGCTCCATTGCGCTGCAATAAAACCGGACAACTATTCTTAAAATGACCTTCTTCTCTACAATAGGCACATTGATTAGGTCCTAACAAAGGTCGCGGAATATATGGCTCAGGTTTTTGATACAACCTTTGAAACTGCGGAGGCTGTTGAAACTGAGGCTGAACATAGCGAGGAGGATAAGCTTGTTGCCAGAGAACCTTTGTTTTAAATTCTTTTGTCTTTTTCTCTTGCTTTTCTCTTTCTTCTTTATCTCTATTTTGATAATATTGTGCAGTAGCCAATATCTGGGAAGAAAAAGAAACAGCCCATGAACTTATTTGTGTGACAACTCAGGAAGCAAATTAAATACAAATTTGTCCACAAATAATCGCTGACCACCCTCTGTAGCCATATCTTGACCACTGTGATCAATAAATGTCTCCTCGAAACGAGTAAAGAAATCAGAGACACTCATCTTTCTTCTGTTTGCATGCTGCTAATTTATCCCAGTTAACTCTCAAGGCAGGCATCATCGTTTTCATTAATGTAATAATCCTACCAGGGAGTTCTGAAATTAAAGCATCAGGCTTAGCACCACCCACTTGAGCTGCATCTGCGGCAATTATAGCAGCCCAATTACCACCTAATGCTTGAGTATGATCTTCTCTACGAATCTTAGCCCATAAAGCTTGTGGAACTACATTCCCCATTAACATATCGATATCAGCTAGATTCATGATGCAGGCATCAACCGTCTGTGATAATTCTTTATAATAACCTGCAGGATTCTTACGAGGATCCAGTAGAGTCTGTTTAAGTGCTAAAACTTCAGATCGTTTCCAAGGGACATGTACCCATATACGTTGGAAATGAGCAGGAATAGCTGGATTATTACCTTGAGCCGCAACTTCTTCCTTCCACACTGGAGGAACCTCTCTCATAGGATAATTTTTCAGTGTTAGTCTAACCGACGGATCGGAATCAAGGAAAGTTTGAGAGGACAACAAGGATCTAAAGGAAATAAGTGTCCTTACAGCTTTCATAACCCTAGAACCCACAACAAGTCCTTTGTCGAAATCAGTCTGAACATCTAACCGATCCTGTGGAATCGAACTCGAATTCACATCCTCCCATTCTTTAATGAGAGTATCACACATTACATTAAAAACATATCTTTGCGTAGGCGCATTCCATTGTGAGAAGGTAGACATAATATCAGGCACACTATACTGGGGACCCCTCTTGATCCATTTACGTGCTAGAGAGTCCAACCTTTCTCATTCTTCAGAATCTGGGAACTGACTACGAGATTTTCTTCGAGCAAAAGCCGGAGACGCATTTAAATCTTCAAAGAAAGGAGATAGAATACCAGTGACGGTGTCCGTGAGACGCTTCCGCACAGACGGAGAATTGGACATAAGAATAGGGGACAAGGTATTAGGCGAACTAGCGGAAGGAGAACCGGTAATTGCAGGAGGAGCAGAAGGCAAAGGAGATCGAAGATCAGGAGATGAGGGCAAAGAAGTTGAAGTTAAAGGCAAAACTGGTAGAGGCGGAGATACTAAAAGGGGCAAAGGCGGAAGAGCCGGACCAGGCGGAGGTACTGCTGGGGGCTGAACAGGCTGTAACAACTGGGGTGCATTAGTACCTTGTGCATAGGGCGGAGGCAACCTCAATAAATGGGACTTTAGGGGATCTTCTTCTAAATCTTTCTTGTTATCGGAAGGGGAAACAGGCAACACCGGATAACATTTATCTATCGCCATACGATGCTGTCTTTCTGAAATTTCCATCGCATTATTAGTTTCATCATCTTTGAATTGTTGGGCAGCCTGAATAATTGTCATACCCTGTGCTTTCCTATCTCGTTTTGCTTGTTTAATTTCTCTCTGTTTGGCTTCCTTACGCCAATGGCGGAAAGAGTCAAACATTGCCGGCCGGGCTTTTCTTTTGAATAAAACTGCTTCCAAATTATCTAGCACATCAGAATCGAAACTACCATTTTCTGGCCATTTTAAAACACCATCTTTCTTCGTGTATCGGGTCCATGCCTCGTTAAAGGCAATGGGGCCAACACCATGTTTAGAATAGAGCTCATATGTGGGAGTTCCAACCGAAGGAATCAGACAAGAGTCCTCAAGCCGGGAATCCCTATTAAAACCAAAGCAACAAAGTTTTCCAAACTTAGTCAGACCAGGCATCTCGTGATTTCACCTGACTGTTCACAAACTTCAAGGGGGTAAAACTCAGTTTACGCAGCACAAATGCACTTACCCTCGGCTTCGGCTATTGTAATAGTCGAATCTAAGGACAAAAGAAACTAAGGAACAAAGCACCAAAATTGTGGGCGCGACCCACGAAATACTTAACTAAGGACGTCTTCTTACGCCAACAGAGGCCCGTCTATCGTCTCGCCTTACCATACATCACCAAAGGAAGGGCCAAGGCAGGGCGGCAGTCAGGGCAGCAGTCGTTAGTAGCCGTCAGGAAGGAGTAACCGCGCTGAAAAAGACCTTTGACCACTTTCGACATACAGGGGTCGCTTGACGTGGCTCGCGATTCCTCCAGAATTTTCTTGCGGGGTTCCTCACGACCTTCGGGCAGAACCGGTACCACTGAAGCCGCCCTACGTTGGGCGCCAGTTGAAGAACCAGAACCTTTTGGACCTGGCGGCGCAGGGTACGCCTTAAACTCCTGGGTTCTCCTGCTTAGCTACACAGAGACACGGGGACACTCTGTTGGCGTAAAAGATTAGATTTATTAGCTGCAGCTAGTACAGTTGTCCTAGAAGTACACACGGTATGTTCTCAGGAGACTGCCACTTCACTCCGTGGCGCACAATCTTATATAGTATATACGTGACATATACATTAACTAAGAACACACCTAAAACATATAAAAGGAGCCAATAAGGAAAGTTGGAAAACAGAACAGAACCAATAGGAAAGGTTTGAAAATAGAGTATCGAGTAACTCGAAGAAGCCTCTCCTCTAACTGTGTTTGTTACCCCACCCCACGAGCTAATTCATTAACTGACTTGTAGCTGTCTTGCAGGTGACGAGATACGTTTGTGTGTTTTGGAAGATAGTTGTGAAACAAGAGAATACGAGCAGAGGACAGCGAAGGCCGGATGATGAGATAAAATCAGAAGAGAATAGTGTGAACCAACAGATAGTTGAGACAGGGATTAGGAAAACCAGACCGGGATTAGTGTACTCGGCCAGTCTCAAACACCAGCTTTTGTAACCAGAGGCACAAGGTTATTTCAATACACTATTGCAGGAAAAGCAGAAAAAGACTTCGATCGTCGTGCTGCCTGAGTGAGGGCAACACAAAATGGCGGTGGAGCACAAAATGGCGGGTCAATACGATCATGATCGAAAATCGAAGTTCCTCAAGGGGAGCGATATATCCAGTGGTTTACCACCATTAACTGCGATGCCCAATAGTAAAGTCTGTCCGGGAGGGCAGTACCCCCATCATACTACCTTTCTAAGGTTTTTTTAAATGCTAATTTCTAACTATAACGTAGTAGCCGTGTTTGTAGAGTGGTGCAGTAAGGGGCCTGGGCCTCCGACCAGCGGTCAGGAATTCCGCTGCGTAGAATCCTACAGGAGGTACCAGAAGGGCTTCTTGGCCTTCAAAGTCCCTCAGGAGTAAAGTGAACTTCATGCCCCAACAATTGTGTGGCAGGAGGCTCGTCTCCAGAGTGGTGGAGAAAAGTGAGCGTGGCCTCCGAAGACCTCTTAGCAATCACACTGTGTGGGACTTACTGGAGGTAGCAGGAGGGGTAGTTGGCTCCCCAGGTCAACCTTGGGGGGCCAACTACCCCTCCTATTACCTCCAGTAAGTCCCACACAGCAGGATTGCTAAGTTCTCAAGCAGGCCACGCCCCCTTTCCCCACCACTCTGCAAATGCACTTCCTGGCGCGCTCTCAGATGGGGATTAAAGTCCCCTTCGCTGCTGGGGGTCCTTAGGGGCCAACTAGCCTACCTGACACCTCCAATATGCCCCAGATAGTGAGATAGCTGACAGGTGGACACAGGCCATGCCCCCTTTCTCCATCACTCTGCAAACGCGCCTCCTGGCACGTTCTTGGTTGGGGGATTAAGTCCCCTTGAATCCTGAGAGTCCCTGGGGGCCAACTAGCCCACCAGGTACCTCCAGTAAGCCCCACACAGCTGGATTGCTGAAATGCCCTGCCCCCTTTTTACACCACTTTGCAAACGCGCCTCCTGGCGCACTGCTGCCCAGGGGATGAAGTGCTGAGGTCCTCAGGACACAAGAGGACCTCTTGCCTCACCAGCAATGCACCAAGAGGCGTGTTTACAGAGTGGTGTGAAAAGGGGCATTGCCTCGGACCACCTCTCAATAATCCCACTGTGTGGGGCTTACTGGAGGTACCTGGTGGGCTAGTTGGCCCGCAGGGACCTTCAGATTTCAAGGGAACTTAATTCCCCAACTTAGAACGCGCCAGGAGGCGCGTTTGCAGAGTGGTGCAGGGAGGGGGCGGGGCCTCCGGCGAGATGCCGGCTTTTCTTATTATTATTTTTTGGGGGGCTGTGTGACCCCCCCTTCTATTAATATTTTGTGGGCCCTGGGTACCCCATTCCCCAGGGCCTGACCCATTTTAAAAAGTAAAAAAACGGGAAGGGGGCCAGCTGGCCACCTTCATGAGGCCGATTTTGGCCCAGGGGACCCCATCCCCGGGGCATGGCCATATATTTATATGTATATGTTTTATTCTTTTAAAAGGAGGGGGGCCGTGCAGCCCCCCTCCTGTGTCCTTCTTTGGCCCCGAGGACCCCATCCCCCGGGGCTTTGCCTCTTTAATTTTTTTAAAATGTATTTAATTACGGGAGGGGGCCACTTGTGGCCCGAGGGACCCCATCCCCGGCGCCTGGCCTCATGTTGGGGACCGCAGGGGGAGCCCAAATGCCCCTCGATCCCAGTCGGCTCTCTGTCTCCTGCAGGCGCTGGCATTGCTTTTGGACAAGGGGAGCTGCTGACATGCAGCTCCCCTTGTTGAAAAGCCAATCTTCTTCGCTTTATGTACGCGAGAGCAGGTTCCCCACTCTCGCTTCCATGAAGCGAAGCAGTGTTTGCAGTCCCTGTCTTACCAAACTGCAATGTCCCGGGGGTAGGCACCCCGGGGCATTGCTGGAGGCTGCCCTTTGGGGTGGCGGTCCCTATGGCCAAGGGGGGCTCCACGAGGGGGGCCACTTGGCCCTCCTTATTTAAAGCCCCAGGGAGGGGGTGGTCCCGGGCCCCGAGGTCTGCAACGGAACCCCGGATTTAAATAATTAGTGCCCTGGGGTGGTGGTGGTCCCCGGGGCAGTGTGGGGGGCTCAAGCCCCCGCACACTGTAATTTTAAAGCAAGCCCCGGGAAGGTGTGGCGGTCCCTGGGGTTGCTGGGGGGGGGGCCGCGTGCCTCCCTCCATTTAATAATTATCCCCTGGGGAGGTGGCAGTCCCCGGGGCTGCGTGGTGGGGCCAGGAGCCCACCCGCCATTTTTTATTTAAGAATAAAGACCCAGGGAGGTGGCGGTCCCCGGGGATGCGGGCGGCTGTGTACCCCGCACATTATTAATAAAGCCCGGGGAGGTGGCGGTCGTCAGTGATGTCACTGACCCTGTCACAAGTGATCTAATAAGTGACAGCAGCAGTGCATTGCGGGGGCGCAAGTTATAGTTAGCTCAGCTAACTATAACAGCAGAATTTCTCTGGTTTTGTACGAGTGAAATGTCCAACTAACTATAACGTCCCTGAAACCTGTAGTTTTTTCAGTGAATTTAGTAGGTTTTTTAAATGCTAATTTCTAACTATAACGTCCCTGAAACCTATGTTTTTTTCAGTGATAATAAATAAATATTTGTGTATATGTCAATATGTATGTATAGGTTTTTACTTTTTAATACCAACTAAACATCTTAAAACAACAAAACAAGAATTAATAATTTCCAAAGTATTTACACTCCACTAGTTAGAAAGGCTACAGATGATTCTTACACAATTCTTATTCATGTAATAGCTCCTGTGCCCCTCCAGAATCTCCAAACATAAAACAAATGCTCTGTATTTTTTTAGGTCTCGCCTACACAGCGCGCATGCGGTGCATAGGAGGGCTTTTAGCCGTTGCTCTGCTAAGTTTTATGCAAAAACAACAATTGATGGACAGAATGCAGAACAATGTCATACATTCACCCCAGTACAGAGATCTGGGCCTAAATCCATCGTTTTTTTGCTCACCATGCCATTCCAGTTTGAACCCAGCCATATGCAAATCAGTCTTGAACCTGTGCCCCATGGGAACAGTCCAGCCCGAACTGCCAAGCCAGGTCCTCCCTGGACTGGAAACAAGCATCCTAGGACCGGTTTCGGGCTTTCAGCCCTCGTCAGCCAGGATAGCTTGATTCCAGTGGCATGGAGAGCAAGGGACTCACGTCTGAGCATACCCTTCCCACTCGGGGTGACAAATGCAAAAACAACAATTGATGGACAGAATGCAGAACAATGTCATACATTCACCCCAGTACAGAGATCTGGGCCTAAATCCATCGTTTTTTTGCTCACCATGCCATTCCAGTTTGAACCCAGCCATATGCAAATCAGTCTTGAACCTGTGCCCCATGGGAACAGTCCAGCCCGAACTGCCAAGCCAGGTCCTCCCTGGACTGGAAACAAGCATCCTAGGACCGGTTTCGGGCTTTCAGCCCTCGTCAGCCAGGATAGCTTGATTCCAGTGGCATGGAGAGCAAGGGACTCACGTCTGAGCATACCCTTCCCACTCGGGGTGACAAATGCAAAAACAACAATTGATGGACAGAATGCAGAACAATGTCATACATTCACCCCAGTACAGAGATCTGGGCCTAAATCCATCGTTTTTTTGCTCACCATGCCATTCCAGTTTGAACCCAGCCATATGCAAATCAGTCTTGAACCTGTGCCCCATGGGAACAGTCCAGCCCGAACTGCCAAGCCAGGTCCTCCCTGGACTGGAAACAAGCATCCTAGGACCGGTTTCGGGCTTTCAGCCCTCGTCAGCCAGGATAGCTTGATTCCAGTGGCATGGAGAGCAAGGGACTCACGTCTGAGCATACCCTTCCCACTCGGGGTGACAAATGCAAAAACAACAATTGATGGACAGAATGCAGAACAATGTCATACATTCACCCCAGTACAGAGATCTGGGCCTAAATCCATCGTTTTTTTGCTCACCATGCCATTCCAGTTTGAACCCAGCCATATGCAAATCAGTCTTGAACCTGTGCCCCATGGGAACAGTCCAGCCCGAACTGCCAAGCCAGGTCCTCCCTGGACTGGAAACAAGCATCCTAGGACCGGTTTCGGGCTTTCAGCCCTCGTCAGCCAGGATAGCTTGATTCCAGTGGCATGGAGAGCAAGGGACTCACGTCTGAGCATACCCTTCCCACTCGGGGTGACAAATGCAAAAACAACAATTGATGGACAGAATGCAGAACAATGTCATACATTCACCCCAGTACAGAGATCTGGGCCTAAATCCATCGTTTTTTTGCTCACCATGCTATTCCAGTTTGAACCCAGCCATATGCAAATCAGTCTTGAACCTGTGCCCCATGGGAACAGTCCAGCCCGAACTGCCAAGCCAGGTCCTCCCTGGACTGGAACCAAGCATCCTAGGACCGGTTTCGGGCTTTCAGCCCTCGTCAGCCAGGATAGCTTGATTCCAGTGGCATGGAGAGCAAGGGACTCACGTCTGAGCATACCCTTCCCACTCGGGGTGACAAATGCAAAAACAACAATTGATGGACAGAATGCAGAACAATGTCATACATTCACCCCAGTACAGAGATCTGGGCCTAAATCCATCGTTTTTTTGCTCACCATGCCATTCCAGTTTGAACCCAGCCATATGCAAATCAGTCTTGAACCTGTGCCCCATGGGAACAGTCCAGCCCGAACTGCCAAGCCAGGTCCTCCCTGGACTGGAAACAAGCATCCTAGGACCGGTTTCGGGCTTTCAGCCCTCGTCAGCCAGGATAGCTTGATTCCAGTGGCATGGAGAGCAAGGGACTCACGTCTGAGCATACCCTTCCCACTCGGGGTGACAAATGCAAAAACAACAATTGATGGACAGAATGCAGAACAATGTCATACATTCACCCCAGTACAGAGATCTGGGCCTAAATCCATCGTTTTTTTGCTCACCATGCCATTCCAGTTTGAACCCAGCCATATGCAAATCAGTCTTGAACCTGTGCCCCATGGGAACAGTCCAGCCCGAACTGCCAAGCCAGGTCCTCCCTGGACTGGAAACAAGCATCCTAGGACCGGTTTCGGGCTTTCAGCCCTCGTTAGCCAGGATAGCTTGATTCCAGTGGCATGGAGAGCAAGGGACTCACGTCTGAGCATACCCTTCCCACTCGGGGTGACAAATGCAAAAACAACAATTGATGGACAGAATGCAGAACAATGTCATACATTCACCCCAGTACAGAGATCTGGGCCTAAATCCATCGTTTTTTTGCTCACCATGCCATTCCAGTTTGAACCCAGCCATATGCAAATCAGTCTTGAACCTGTGCCCCATGGGAACAGTCCAGCCCGAACTGCCAAGCCAGGTCCTCCCTGGACTGGAAACAAGCATCCTAGGACCGGTTTCGGGCTTTCAGCCTTCGTCAGCCAGGATAGCTTGATTCCAGTGGCATGGAGAGCAAGGGACTCACGTCTGAGCATACCCTTCCCACTCGGGGTGACAAATGCAAAAACAACAATTGATGGACAGAATGCAGAACAATGTCATACATTCACCCCAGTACAGAGATCTGGGCCTAAATCCATCGTTTTTTTGCTCACCATGCCATTCCAGTTTGAACCCAGCCATATGCAAATCAGTCTTGAACCTGTGCCCCATGGGAACAGTCCAGCCCGAACTGCCAAGCCAGGTCCTCCCTGGACTGGAAACAAGCATCCTAGGACCGGTTTCGGGCTTTCAGCCCTCGTCAGCCAGGATAGCTTGATTCCAGTGGCATGGAGAGCAAGGGACTCACGTCTGAGCATACCCTTCCCACTCGGGGTGACAAATGCAAAAACAACAATTGATGGACAGAATGCAGAACAATGTCATACATTCACCCCAGTACAGAGATCTGGGCCTAAATCCATCGTTTTTTTGCTCACCATGCCATTCCAGTTTGAACCCAGCCATATGCAAATCAGTCTTGAACCTGTGCGCCATCGGAACAGTCCAGCCCGAACTGCCAAGCCAGGTCCTCCCTGGACTGGAAACAAGCATCCTAGGACCGGTTTCGGGCTTTAAGCCCTCGTCAGCCAGGATAGCTTGATTCCAGTGGCATGGAGAGCAAGGGACTCACGTCTGAGCATACCCTTCCCACTCGGGGTGACAAATGCAAAAACAACAATTGATGGACAGAATGCAGAACAATGTCATACATTCACCCCAGTACAGAGATCTGGGCCTAAATCCATCGTTTTTTTGCTCACCATGCCATTCCAGTTTGAACCCAGCCATATGCAAATCAGTCTTGACCCTGTGCCCCATGGGAACAGTCCAGCCCGAACTGCCAAGCCAGGTCCTCCCTGGACTGGAACCAAGCATCCTAGGACCGGTTTCGGGGTTTCACCCCTCTTTAGCCAGGATAGCCTGATTCCAGTGGTATGGAGAGCAGGGGACTCACGTCTGAGCATACCCGTCCCACTCGGGGTGACAAATGCAAAAACACAGTTGATGGACAGAATGCAGAACAATGTCATACATTCACCCCAGTACAGAGATCTGGGCCTAAATCCATCGTTTTTTTGCTCACCATGCCATTCCAGTTTGAACCCAGCCATATGCAAATCAGTCTTGACCCTGTGCCCCATGGGAACAGTCCAGCCCGAACTGCCAAGCCAGGTCCTCCCTGGACTGGAAACAAGCATCCTAGGACCGGTTTCGGGCTTTCAGCCCTCGTCAGCCAGGATAGCTTGATTCCAGTGGCATGGAGAGCACGATGGATTTAACCCAGATCTCTTGAGTGGGGGAGAATGTATGCATTGTCAGCATTCCGTCCATCATTTGTTTGTTGTAACGCTTTTCGCCCTAAGTGGGATGGGTATTCCCAGACGTGGGACCCGTGCTCACTACGCCACTGGAGTCAAGCTATCCTGGCTGATGACGGCTGATAGCCAGAAACCGGTCCTAGGATGCTTGATTCCGGTCCAGGGAAGACATGGCTTGGCAGTTCGGGCTGGACTGTTCCCATGAGGCACAGGGTCAAGACTGATTTGCATATGGCCATGTCCAAACTGGGGTGGTGTAGTGGGCAAAAGAACGATGGATTTAACCCAGATCTCTTGACTGGGGGAGAATGTCTGCATTGTCAGCATTCCGTCCATCATTTGTTTGTTGTAACGCTTTTCGCCCTAAGTGGGATGGGTATTCCCAGACGTGGGACCCGTGCTCACTACGCCACTGGAGTCAAGCTATCCTGGCTGATGACGGCTGATAGCCAGAAACCGGTCCTAGGATGCTTGATTCCGGTCCAGGGAAGACATGGCTTGGCAGTTCGGGCTGGACTGTTCCCATGAGGCACAGGGTCAAGACTGATTTGCATATGGCCATGTCTAATCTGGGGTGGTGTAGTGGGCAAAAGAACGATGGATTTAACCCAGATCTCTTGACTGGGGGAGAATGTCTGCATTGTCAGCATTCCGTCCATCATTTGTTTGTTGTAACGCTCTGCTAAGTTTTAAGCACACACTCATGCTTGTGGCGGCATCCACCTTGCGGGAGCGAGCAGCGGTGCGCCACAAGCACGAGTGCAGTGCTTGAAAATGAGCAGACTGCTCTCCCAAGCGCACGCGTGCATCACTCGCGGGCTCACCTCCTCCTCCTCCTCCCCCTCTCTCACACAAGCGAGGTTTTGAATTAGCGTGGTCGCTTTCACCACGCTAATTCGAAACGGATTTTAATTAGCGCGTTCACCGCGCTCGGGGTGCCTGGAGCGGCGTGTGATCAGCGTTTGTTTTACCAGCCACTGCTCTCCCTTGTCTTTGATCTTCCTCGTTATTCCTTCCATTCTCTTCTTTCTTCCCTGTTGATCTTTTCCCCCCTATTCCTTCTACCCTCCATTCTTGCCTCTACTGCTTTCTTCGTTTTCGCTCGCTTTCATGCTTTATTTCCATAGTGTTTATTCTGTCACTCCTTTTCTGTTCACCCTCTAAACCTCTACCTCCTTTTATTCTTTCTCCCTCTCTTCTCTTGCGTCGCCCCTCCTCCTTTCTTCTCATCTTATTTTCTTCCCTCATCTTCCCCTCTCTTCCTTGTGTGTCCGTGTCCAGTCCCCTCTCCCTGGCACCTCCGCCCTTTTCCGCTGCCTTGCGCCCGCCCTGACTGTTGGGAGCCGGTGCCTGCGGGCGCAGAGTCGGGCCCGCCATGATTTATGCCGTCGGTATAACAGCAGACACACTGCAGTCCCCCTGATTAAAATTCAGCTCCAGCCCGACTGCAGCACTCCACACCTATGAAGACCAGAGGTTTCCGATTTGCTTATAAGAACTTTATCCCTGCCATCTGTGTTGACAGACACAAGTTTCTGTACGAAAACGTTTGTTTCTAGTTACTTACTGCTAATTCACATGGGTACTGCAGTTGACCATTACTTCCCTAGTTGATTGTAATTGGAGTATGATTGTAAACTACCTGTATCTTATTACAGGAAATAAGGAACGCCCAAGTAATGTTATGATCTGTGTGCACCCCTGCTACTCTTGCATAGCACATCCATTTAGGTACACACCCTTGATATCGGACGTACAGTATTAAAGTATTCGGCGTGCAAAACTTTAAAGGGTTGAATGTGTGACTATTCTGTAGCCCACATTGTTAACACATTTGAGCGATTAATATTGCTGTAGATGGTGGACTTCTAATTCGTGTGCCAGCAATTAGTGCCAATTTAGACGAATTGTACTTCTCAGGGTGACGGAGATTTTTAATAGCCAAGCAGGCAGGCTTTGACTACACGAATTAAGCCCTTATTTTAAACTTCGGTCTGCTTGCTTCAACCGCTTAGGCAGTATCTGGAAAGCCCTGCTGAGCGCGGCCCGTTCCAGTGCTTCACTCGCTGTGCTAAATAAATGAAGCGCAGGAGCCAAGCTCAATACTTGGAACTCGTTTATCTGTGGCTGCGATCATCCTTTCTTTGTTCACAGATATTTAAAAGCAGTGGCATAGTCAATAGGTCTCGCCTTTGGGACCTTATAAGTGTTTAGTTATCCAGCACTTATAAGGTCCCAAAGGCGAAACCTATTGGCTATGCCAATGCTTGTTTATATTGGCAACACATATGAGCACGATCAACAATATGCGCAATCGAAAAATGGTACTACCAGTTCTGACTGAAAAGGCAGTGTGAGAAAGTTCTACAGTGCAGTAATAATTTTAAGTGCTTTGGAAATTTAAACAATCAAGTCAGCATAATGTTAAATTTGGTAGTTAGCTGAGCCGACCTTAAAAGTAAGATTTTTTTTTAAGCTCAGTTCATACCAAACAGAGACAAAACACATAACAGACGGTTTAACAAGTATACCAGGCACTACTGTTCTATGCAATTCTTTGTCTTATTACATACCATTTAAGAGTAGAACCTTGAGGGGACTATTTTCTAAGTATACACTTAATTCTTGGACAAATCACGTTTACTGGCAGAAAATACTGAACCTAAACCCATTTGGCATCCAAGACAGTAGATTCACAATGTCTAAACCACATTAACCTAGACATTCATTATCAATATATTGATAACAAGAATGGAAGTTATAAAGTTGCAACTGACAGTAAGCTATCCTCGCAAAAAGCAACCCTTTGTGTGGCCAGTAAACACTAATAGTGATGAGCTCTTTGTTATCTCACTATCGGCAAATAAAAACGGAACAACTCTCGTACCTGCCTTTTTTGAACAAGCAAGAGCTCCAATAACACGCCATGTTTAAAAAAATAAGAAAAAAATTCTAATTTTTAAAGTAGCTCTAACATGTTAAGCCAATAATAATTCATTTGTAATAGTAGCATTTCTTTATTCCTATGTAAAGTAAAGATCAACACGATGAAAAAAAAAAATGCACCTGTCCTAAAAAAAAAACCTGGCTCTTCAGATGACCAGAGCACCCTATGGAGCTCCCCCACCGCCCCCACGCCTTGAGATCCTTACGGGTGAGTAACTGTGCTTTACAAAACCCCTGATTGATTGATAGATTAATAGCTGAAACATTTTGAGGTAACTAGGCAATGTAACTTTGGCTCTGTATATTGTATACCATCTCCGTGTATCCCACGAACAAATTTCCTTTAAAAAATGGCAGATGCATTGTTAAGTGAACAAGGACTACAGTCTACTGAGCTTGAGGTGCGTGGCACCTTCCCCGTTGCCTCCCAAAGCAGTATCATCGTGCATACTCTGCTATCTTTGCATTCCTGCGGCCATGTGGAAAGTATTTTGACGTTAGCATGGGATGGTTAAAGGCAAAGACGTAGTAGAATCCTCCAAGGATGAAGGTTTTGTGATGGCGGCCGATGCGTTGACCTTAGTTCTGAAGCTCTTCGCAGCCACTTTTTACAGCATTGGCTCTAGCTTTAGGGGCATGTGTTTCTCCAAATGTCATCATGGGAATAGTCCCACGGACATCTCAATATCTTCCCTGTAGGTATTGTTGGGCGGGTGGGGGAGTGGAACTAGGGAAAGAAGGGGTCCAAGGACTCCCCTCATCCAAGTACATAGTACTGTAACCAACCACACCATATTTAAAAAAAAATCTTTTTATTATTTACAGGTTAAACTTGCCATAACACGGTTACAGATTAAAGTCCTGTTATACAAAGCACGCTTCACGTTACATTGATTCCTCCTTAAAACTCTACAGTTAATACAGTGACATTGTGAAATATTATCCGACCTGGTTCCACACCCACCTAGTTAGTTTGAGTCTATTTCTGACTCGATCTGAGGTGGAGCACAAATGTTTCCTCTGTATGCGCTCCACGTTCCCCACACTCGCTCCCACTTTTTGGGGCACCCACGATGTATATATGCCGCCCTCTCGGCCACCATAGCACCATCGATATCTCCACACCACTCTCGATACGTCGGAGAGACTTGCGACCCCCAGTGCTTGGCTATGTTTTGCTTTGCGAACATCATTCCCAGTGTTACCCAATCCTGTGCCGCGTGGTTGATGTCAGTTGGCACCCAGATATTTAAAAGACATCTCTTGAGTTCCGGTTTGACAGTCACTCCACTAACTTGTGTAATGACTTGCATAACTGTTTCCCAGTAGGTCACTATTACTGGGCACTCCCATATTGTATGATAGAAGGTACCAATTGCCCCGCATTGTCTCAAGCTGAGTGCATTATCAATCTTTCCTATCTCATGTAGGGTTACTCTTGTGTAGTAGATGCGGTGCAGTATCTTTAAAACCGCACCTTATTTGTGTGAATTTCTGTGGACACACTTGGCTAGCATGCAGGGCCCTCTCTGCGCAGGGTTAATATGATTCTCCAGAAGGATATGGATCGCAGTCAAGGGTCTGCTATTAGAGGAGAAAGTCTTGGAGTACAAAGATAGTATTTCCTAAGAGCTCAGATTCCTTGATAGCCCTCTGCGGGCATCCCATCTGAGCCAAAAGGCCAGTGATTCCAGCACAGGGCAGGAAGTAGCAGGAATTGAGGGGAGCCCTGCCTTGTTTCCCCCCTCCTGCTCAGTCCCTCACCCCCAAAAAAGGGCAGGCCAAAACTCTCATCTTTAAACATCACCATCTAATACATAGAAGGTAGGACAACCAAGGCAAGCAATTTGGGGCAGGGACCATTCTTTTAAGGACTGCTATCATAAAAGACTATGAAGACATTTTCTACATCAAGGGATAGGAATGCAGCTGCTCAGCAAATGCATTTGCATATCTTAAACAGCATAGTAACCAGCAATGTTAAAACCTAGTAGACCTATTGGGTTAACCCCATGATTGGTCCACAGTTTCGAGCACTCGCTCGCCCTCACATGGGCAATCACAAGGTTTAGTACTAACAAGTTTGTCTTGACATTGAACAGGGAGGTGGACCTATACGAGGCTCATTCCTCTACAGTTTTGCCAGGTTTGTAGAACACCATAATTGTGAATATTCAAAGGTTCTATGAGAGGCATCATGTTTCCCTTACCTCCGGAGTCATGATCAGAAGATTACAAGTGAATTTGATCAATAACCTCTTATACAACTCTTAGTAGAAACTATTAGATTCTAAGCTCACTCTCTTCCTGCCCCATGCTAAGCGATAGTCTCAGGTACCTCTTGCTCCATTATATCATCAGCTACAGCAGTTGCCATTCATAAATCCTATCTGGGGGTTGGGTACTCATCAGTAAATATTAAAAGATCATACTCATCACATGACAGATTTTAGCTGTTCAGTGGTTATAGTTGGCAACCGATTCAGCTATTGCTACCTCTCCCTCTACCAAGCTACCCATCTCATAATTTTTTCTGGCCATCAACTGGGAACTCTGCTCATGCCAGCCCAGCCATTCAAGTAGCCTACCTGCTTTATCATCCACATTGTACAAACACTGTTGTCCCTAGCCTCTTGAACTCTTTCCTCCTGGAGCCATTTCTTTACAGTCCATTGTGACCCTGACCCATACTTTCTGAAATGGCCAGTTAGCAACAAACATGGTGTTCATAAATAATATATGGGTGATGGATTAAACCCAGATCAGTTGACTGGGGGTGAGTGCTTGCAATGTTCAACACTCCGTCCATCATTTCCTTTGGTTATTGCTTTGTTCGCCATAAGTTGGCAGGGTATGCTCAGACGTGAGTCCCTTGCTCACTTTGCCACTGGATTCAAGCAAGCCTGGCTGAAGACGGCTGAAATGCCAGAAACCGGTCCTAGGAAGCTTGTTTCCGGTCCAGGGAAGACATGGCTTGGCAGTTCGGGCTGGACTGTTCCCATGAGGCACAGGGTCAGACTGATTTGCATATGGCCATGTCTGAACTGGGGTGGCAGAGTGGGCTAAAGAACGGTGATGGATTAAACCCAGATCAGTTGACTGGGAGTGAGTGCTTGCAATGTTCAACACTCCGTCCATCATTTCCTTTGGTTATTGCTTACATATTTTACAAGCGCCAAATAGAAGTAATATTTTATTTGGCATGCTCATTGTGCAAAAAAACGATGGATTTAGGCCCAGATCTCTGTACTGGGGTGAATGTATGATATTGTTCTGCATTCTGTCCATCAACTGTGTTTTTGCATTTGTCACCCCGAGTGGGACGGGTATGCTCAGACATGAGTCCCGTGCTCTCCATGCCACTGAAATCAGGCTATCCTGGCTGAAGAGGGGTGAAACCCCGAAACCGGTCCTAGGATGCTTGGTTCCAGTCCAGGGAGGACCTGGCTTGGCAGTTCGGGCTGGACTGTTTCCATGAGGCACAGGGTCAAGACTGATTTGCATATGGCTGGGTTCAAACTGGAATGGCATGGTGAGCAAAAAAAGGATGGATTTAGGCCCAGATCTCTTTACTGGGGTGAATGTATGACATTGTTCTGCATTCTGTCCATCAACTGTGTTTTTGCATTTGTCACCCCGAGTGGGACGGGTATGCTCAGACGTGAGTCCCCTGCTCTCCATACCACTGGAATCAGGCTATCCTGGCTAAAGAGGGGTGAAACCCCGAAACCGGTCCTAGGATGCTTGGTTCCAGTCCAGGGAGGACCTGGCTTGGCAGTTCGGGCTGGACTGTTCCCATGAGGCACAGGGTCAAGACTGATTTGCATATGGCTGGGTTCAAACTGGAATGGCATGGTGAGCAAAAAAAGGATGGATTTAGGCCCAGATCTCTTTACTGGGGTGAATGTATGACATTGTTCTGCATTCTGTCCATCAACTGTGTTTTTGCATTGGCCATTGGTGGCATGTTTTGGGCCCTTATTGGTCAGTTTGGATAATAAACGTACATGCTCACTTTGCCACTGGATTCAAGCTAGCCTGGCTGATGAGGGGTGTTACCCCGAAACCGGCCCCAGGATGCTTGTTTCCGGTCCAAGGAAGACCTGGTTTGGCAGTTCGGTGTCGACTGATTTGCACATGGCTGGGTCTGAACTGGGGTGGCAAAGTGAGCTAAAGAACGATGATGGATTTAACCCACATCTGTGACTGGGGGTGAGTGTCTGAAAGGTTTCAGCTCTCTGTCCATCTCCTTGTGTACATGGTTGAGTTAACAGGCAGGTATTGGTGCAACAAGGATACTTAGTGGTCAAACTATAGCACTTGCTTAGAGTGCTAGTGGGCTGCTGCAATCTTGTAGTCTGCTACAGCAATCACTGAAGCATAAGGGATCAAACCACTGCAACAGTGACAGTTACTAGCCAGAATGTGCATTGACCCAAGCTTAGAGTCCGGCTGATTGGCCACAAGGATTTTGCAGTGTCCGTTTGTGGCAAGTGGGTGACAGAAGTAAGTAAACAAGTCACAGATGCCAGCATGCCAAATAGTCTTTGGTCTGAAAATGACCTTATAAGTCGCCAGATACATTGTGCCACTAAGAATTAATTTTATTAAGACAAACCCTGCTCAATCCTTATTTATGTATGGGGATGTAATGGAAGGTGCTGGGTTACTTACTTTGTCCTTGATCAATCGTTACCAGGTTGTTAGAATGATTGTTACCATGCCAGCACCTCCCATATATTATTTATGAACCCCATGTTTGTTGCTAACTGGTCATTTCAGAAAGTATGGGTCAGGGTCACAATGGACTGTAAAGAAATGGCTCCAGGAGGAAAGAGTTCAAGAGGCTAGGGACAACAGTGTTTGTACAATGTGGATGATAAAGCAGGTAGGCTACTTGAATAGCTGGGCTGGCATGAGCAGAGTTCCCAGTTGATGGCGAGGAAAAATTATGAGATGGGTAGCTTGGTAGAGGGAGAGGTAGCAATAGCTGAATCGGTTGCCAACTATAACCACTGAACAGCTAAAATCTGTCATGTGATGAGTATGATCTTTTAATATTTACTGATGAGTACCCAACCCCCAGATGGGATTTATGAATGGCAACTGCTGTAGCTGATGATATAATTGAGCAAGAGGTACCTGAGACTATCGCTTAGCGTGGGGCAGGAAGAGAGTGAGCTTAGAATCTAATAGTTTCTACTAAGAGTTGTATAAGAGGTTATTGATCAAATTCACTTGTAATCTTCTGATCATGACTCCGGAGGTAAGGGAAACATGATGCCTCTCATAGAACCTTCGAATATTCGCAATTATGGTGTTCTACAAACCTGGCAAAACTGTAGAGGAATGAGCCTCGTATAGGCCCACCTCCCTGTTCAATGTCAAGACAAACTTGTTAGTACTAAACCTTGTGATTGCCCATGTGAGGGCGAGCGAGTGCTCGAAACTGTGGACCAATCATGGGGTTAACCCAATAGGTCTACTAGGTTTTAACATTGCTGGTTACTATGCTGTTTAAGATATGCAAATGCATTTGCTGAGCAGCTGCATTCCTATCCCTTGATGTAGAAAATATCTTCATAGTCTTTTATGATAGCAGTCCTTAAAAGAATGGTCCCTGCCCCAAATTGCTTGCCTTGGTTGTCCTACCTTCTATGTATTAGATGGTGATGTCTAAAGATGAGAGTTTTGGCCTGCCCTTTTTTGGGGGTGAGGGACTGAGCAGGAGGGGGGAAACAAGGCAGGGCTCCCCTTAATTCCTGCTACTTCCTGCCCTGTGCTGGAATCACTGGCCTTTTGGCTCAGATGGGATGCCCGCAGAGGGCTATCAAGGAATCTGAGCTCTTAGGAAATACTATCTTTGTACTCCAAGACTTTCTCCTCTAATAGCAGACCCTTGACTGCGATCCATATCCTTCTGGAGAATCATATTAACCCTGCGCAAACTTCACTGCTATGGAGATCTTTGCTGGGAATAGGATCCTGTCACCAAACCTTCTTAGTAGTACGCTTGAAAATTTACACCTGGGACAGGTTTCTCTGCGTACTCCTGAGAATATAGGAAATAGCATAAGGTAGAAAAAGTACATTCTGGCAGATGCTGAGATCTCCACCAATACTTGCTGTACTTTCTAGGTCTCGCCTACCGCAGCGCGCATGCGCTGCCCTAGGAGAGGGCCTCTTGCAATCACTCCAGACCTTCAATCGTGCATGTGGCGGCCTGCAGCCTGCGGGAGCGAGCAGGGGCGCACAGGGTGCCATCTGTTCTGTATCATGGTCGCTTTCACTTTCGCGGCTGCGTGGCCGCGCTCGTTTAATTTCTTTCTAGGTCTCTGTTATCAAACCTCAGCCGCAGTCCTCTCAACTCCAGCCGCATCCTTTATGGTTTCACTGCCCTTCTTCTGAATAAAATGTTTTTCTCTTCTGGGGAAGAACACTACATTATTTTTAAGATCTCTTGAAACATGCTCTTTAAGCTCGAAATATTCCAAATATGTTCACAGGAGACACCAGTAACAACTCATTTGAATATAGCATTTTTTAATTCGATTTGCCCTTCATTTATAATCATTCATTTATTTATAGCATTTTTGTATTTCATTTGCCCTTCGTTTATAATCGAGTAATTTGCATACAGCATGTTTGCATTTAATTTGTCCTTCATTAATTTTGCAATACACAGATCTGAAATAAAATAAGTGATTCTATACATGAATCGGTAGCACAGCTGGTGTGGCGCCTGAATGAACGCGCTCATTTACAGGTATTTTTTGTACGTGAATGTTCACTAGAGGGGCCAGGCACACCATTCTCTAGGGGTAGAAAGGTCCTTCTGTGCCATGACGACCAGTTTTCAAATAGTCACGACCGTACACCTGGTCCAGTGATAGAAATTCAGAATATACTTTATCCTATTTTGACTCGTACAATTTCGTCCATGGCGCCATTTGTAGCACTAGGTTTATTTTCCTCTGTGAACCATCTGTACCTACTTTGATAGTCTCTGTTATACAATGCCAGGTTTTAAAGCTCTATTTTACCCTCAAGTGTCTTTATATTTATACATTTATAATTTTTTGCCTTTGCTCCATTCTGGGTTTTTCAACGGGAAATAGTATATCTTACAGTCCTTTCTTTATAGCGGCTCATTTTGGAGGAGTTTGAACACCATATCCAATCAATATATTTTACTCGATTATTGAAAAATAATAACAGCTCACAAAGTTAATAATAAAACATGCACAATGCCAATCAGTTAGATATTAGACGACCATATAGCAGCTAAAATAGATGGACCTAAATTTTACATGATAAAATATTTCATACATGAAAACTATTAAAGCGGAGAATTACAGGGTCGAATGGTAGATTTTAAAAAGAGAGCTACTGAGGCGCACACTTCAGTTGTGGAAAGCATTTGTAAGAAGCATAAAGCAGGTCTACATCTAATAAAGCAACATTTCTTCAATAAAGGCAATAAAAACGCCTGGTAAAAGTCATGACATTTACAATACAAGCATTGGCATAGCCAATAGTTCTCGCCTTTGGAACCTTATAAGTGTTTAGCCATGCAACTGTTGATGTTGTTGCACCAAGGATATTGTGCTGCATAACTAAATACTTATAAGGTCCCAAAAGCGAGACCTATTGGCTATGCCAATGCTTGTTTGTCATGCAGGCCCAATGTATTTGTTGAGCAATTCAGTGAAAACATATTTTTCAATTTTTTCCCATGGTGCAAAATGTACTGGAGTAAATTTTATTTGCTTTATTATAGGAGCAGAACATTGGTTTTTCCTTGTATACTGCCCAAGTAGAAAGCTACTGCAAGACTGCACTGTTGGTTGCCGCTTCACTGGGTTCAGCATCCTTAACTTGATACTTAGACTACTTAAACTTGTCATTGTTTCACTTCTCTGTGCTTCCTGCAAGGAGTTTTGCAGACTAAAGCATACTGCATCAATACTTCTCGTGTTTTTACAAACAATAGCTTTTAATCCTGGAGCCCATTTGAAATTGGAAAACTTCCACATAATAATGAATGAAAAGCCACCACATTGCTCTGCTATACCTAATAGAGATGTAATGCTACACCATTGTTACCTTGTCTCTAGTATAGCTTGTACATATATGTCCAAACCATTTCCTTGACACAGGGACCACTGCAATGTTGTAACGTGGCTCATGGGTAATTTTTAGCTCCTCACTAGTCTATTTGAAGGCTCATTTGAGTACACTTTAAATAAAAAAAATCAAAAAAAAATCTGTTTATTGGTTTAGCAATTTTCCAAAAACATCAAGCACATAACATATGCAGCACACACAAACGGGATTACATCAGAATCGAAATAATCAACAATTCAGCAGTAAACAACACATATCATAAAAGTAGCCCTGATGAACAGTTACTTAATACTGTGGTTTGAAGTCCAAGAAGTTCAGCCATGAAACCCCTATCTTGTTGTGCTTTTTATGAACTCCCCTTGCCTTCTACACCAGTTCCTTGATGCGTGCACAATAGTCCATGCCCCTAATCCATTTAGTGGTTGTGGGGCCTTTTTCGGTTCTCCAGTACTGTGCTAAATCTTTTTTTAGCAACAAGGAAATCCATTGCAATCAGGGTGCAGGTATGATGCGGGGCAATCATCTCACTCATGATCCACAGGGCTATCAGTTTGGGTTCTAGATGAAAGTTCTGCCCACCACATACACAACAATTTCCCCTGTCTCCCTCCAAAAGCTATAGATTACAAAATCCTTAAAATTATAGACTGTTGCCTCTAAGAATGCTGCCATGACTAGTGCACTTTAGCCAAAGCAGGTTTCTACTGGGTAGGAATATATCTCCCGGCATCAGGCCACTGCTATATGTCATATAGGAGAACACAAACCTTGTGGTGATCTCAGTGGATCTTCTAAAAGCCTTTGATATGGGCTCTATTAGGCATATTTTACCATGGGGAAAATGGGTATCGGGGACACGATTATTAAGTGGACAAAAATATTACATACCAAAATATTACACATAGTCCCACTTGCCAGAGTGAAGACGAGGAACATAATATCAATCTGAATCACGATCCAAAGTGGCATGAGACAGCGTTGTCCTCTTTTCCCCCTTTGGTCTGTTCTTTTAACCTAACCTCTGGCAACCTGGTTTCTCAGAGAGCACTCTCTCCTAGGCATCAACATACCCGAAACAGACCATTTTATATCATTACACGCCAGAGATGTTTTGATCTAGCTTGGGGGATACAATCACAATATTGGAGGAGTTCAGTCATGTATCTGGCTTTACAGCTAGTGGGCTAAAATATGTGGGTTGCCATTTAGGCCGGCACACATGGAAGACTTGATCACTACCATGGGTACAGAAAGTGAGAGCAATGTTCATTCAAAAACTTGGGTATCTGGATATGTCTTGACACTAATGACATAATTGATGCCAATGTAGGTAGAACAATTAAATCCCTGAAAATAGGGTTAACTTCTGGACGAAGCTGCAGTTGAGCATAATGGGAAGAGAAGCCTGCTCCAAAATGGTGATGCCATGCCGAATGCTCTATTTTGTCAGTAGTTTACTGTATTATTTGCCCCTAAATAGTTTCTTAGACTTAGACTCTGTACTCTTGACGTTGATATTTGATTTGATTTGAAATATTACTTGTTAAGCGCACGAATGCCGTGGCGTCTTGGCGCTGACTGTGATACATGAGTTACTAGCGTGAGATTATAATGCCTTAGGTTTGAGAGAACAACCAGATTTTCAACTCCTTCCTAAACATCCTCCTGTTAGGTTGGAGTTGCAGTGTAGATGGCATCTGATTCCAGAGTTTGGCCGCATAAAATGACAACATGCGGTCACCCCATTATGCCTTACGTATTTTTGGGATACATACAAAGCCCTTCATTGAGGATCTGAGAGATCTAGCAGGGGAGTACCTTGTGAAAAGCTTCCGCATCTCCCCAGATATTCCTCCATAGAGGGCCTTATGTACTATACAAAGAGCCTTAAAATGAGCTCTTTGCTGGACAGGCAGCCAATGTAAGGCTCTAATAGCCTCTGATGTTGGGCGTCCCTTCGGGATGTTCATGAGTAGTCTGGCAGCAGCATTTTGAAGTGATTGCAGCTTCCTTTCCTGTGCTTTATCAAGTCCCACAAAGAGCGCTTTGCAGTAGTCAATTTTAGATATGGAACAGAGAAAAGAGCAGGGTCGCTCAAGTGCACTTAAATTACAAACAGCAAAGGGGGTGGACTAAATTACAAACATTACCTATTGGCAGCACAGCTCCAATGGGTGGCAAAATCGCTGGCTAAGTTGTGTCTTGAACAGACTGAGCGAGTGTAGCTGATTATCTGTATTTTGTTATCCCCTGGCAGTTGTGGGTAACCTGACCCCCCGTACTCGTATTAGCTCCAGCACAGTGGTGGGGAAAATTCCAATGCAGGTGTGGACAGCAAGAGGTATATTCTCCCATTATATCCATTAAAAGCTTTAAGGTATGATATCAAGCTTAGAACACTCAGAAGGGAGTGATACGACTTAGTTAAGGTAGGAGACTGGTATGAAGCTAAGACACTGAAAGCATTTGCAGATGTTGCAAACACTTACAATGTACCAACAGGTCCTGGCATATGGCAGCTTAATTGGTGCAATGCACAAAAAATGGAACCCAACGATAATGACAAAACCAAGACATATTGCACGTTACATGTGCTGTTGACCACAAGAAATGTCAGGAAAGCAATTGCCCAGATAACCTTAGACGTAAACCATGCCAGTCTGACAGATAAATGGACGTGTGATTTGGATCAAGAATTCAGCGATGGGGACTGAGAAGTTGCTTTAGGGTATCCAACATATTTCCAGAAATACCAGGTTTAAATTATAACAGTATTGCTTCATGCACAGGGCATACCTCACCCCAAGAGATTGGAACTCATTTATCATCCAGTTAGTACTCGCTGCCCTAGATCTGCCACACATGAGGCCAATTTCTGTCATTTGATATGGTCAAGCCCTGTGGTGCCACAACAGTTACCACAAACTCGAGCATATGTTGGGGAAGACAGTCCTACTGAATCCGCAGAGTTGCCTCTTAAGTCTACTTACTCCCTCAAAGAAGTAAGTTTGCAACAATTTCCTTTACCTGCCTTTGTTATTAGTGAAAAGGGACACTGACATGTCCTGGGTGTCTCCAACAGGTCCCAGCTTAGAGAAATGGACCAGAGATGTAACATTGGGTTGCAATAGAATTGTAAACCATGCGTACGGAAAATCATAATGGTATGGGCAAATGTGAACGCACCCTAGGGCGGTAGGAGGTGCTGCTCTTATTTTGGGAACAGGCTGACACTAATAGTACTAAAGAACATTGAGGAAAACAGAACAGGGAGCTCCATCAGTTATCCTAAGATGAAGGGTTATTATACAGCAAGGATACTTAAAGGCGTGGGAGTGGAATGAAACAACTGTGCCTTTTGAACTGGGACTGGGTTTGAAATACCCTGGAGTACAGCATGTCTGAATAAGTCTGGCCCCACCCTTAAATGGGTCCCCTGAAGTCAGCACTACACTTTAACAGAGCAGTAGTTATCTTTGTATGAGAATTAAACAAGCAAGGTTGACTGTCTCACAGTTGTTTGTTAGACAGACTGAGCTTTAATTGTTGTGTTGTACAAGGTTAGGCAATTGAATAAACAGTTCAGTTTAATTTCAAGCAGAATTATGTAGAAATTTATGTACAGAGATCTGGGCTGAAATCCATTGTTTTGTTGCTCACCATGCTGTTCCAGGTTGAACCCAGCCATATGCAAATCAGTCTTGACCCTGTGCCTCATGGGAACAGTCCAGCCTGAACTGCTCAGCCAGGTCCTCCCTGGACTGGAAACAAGCATCCTAGGACCGGTTTCGGGGTTTCACCCCCCTTCAGCCAGGGTAGCATAATTCCAGTGGCATGGAGAGCATGGGACCCACGTCTGGGTATACCCTTCCTACTCGTGGTGACAAATGTAAAAACAACAGTTGATGGACAGAATGCAGAACAATGTCATTCACCCAGTACAGAGATCTGGGCCGAAATCCATAGTTTTGTTGCTCACCATGCCGTTCCAGTTTGAACCTATCCATATGCAAATCCGTCTTGAGCCTGTGCCTCATGGGAACAGTCCAGCCCGAACTGCCAAGCCAGGTAGGTCCTCCCGGGACTGGAAACAAGCATCCTAGGACTGGTTTCGGGGTTTCACCCCGCTTCAGCCAGGATAGCTTGATTCCAGTGGCATGGAGAGCACGGGACTCGCGTCTGGGTATACCCTTCCCACTCGGGGTGACAAATGCAAAAACAACAGTTGATGGACAGAATGCAGAACAATGTCATACATTCACCCTAGTACAGAGATCTGGGCCGAAATCCATCGTTTTTTTGCTCTCCATGCTGTTCCAGTTTGAACCCAGCCATATGCAAATCAGTATTGACCCTGTGCCTCATGACCTCTCTTTCTGCAGTGACTCTTTGAAGACAAAGGCAGCATACTTTTCTGTTTCTTTAATATTAAATTCTATAAACAAATGTATAAAAAAATATAGCTTCCATTCCTTAGGGGCATCCAGTGATGAGACCGATGTGGGTACTGTCACTTTTGCTGTACTTGCCATACAATCTCCTGATGTTCAGGCAGGTGCACCTGTTGGGTATAAATTCTGATTGTCACAAAAAATTGGGCCTCCAGATCAATCACCCCAGGCTTTCGGTTAGACATTTGGCTGATATCTTGGTTTCAACTTTTAAGAGGGATATAGGCATTTGAGAGACAATCGGTCTGAGGCATATCCACCTCAAACACTGCCTGCACATTATCCATATCTTGATATCCTACTCCTACCTGAAGCTTAACACAACCAAGACAGAATTGCTGTAATTTGTAATACAAGATGCAATACAAACCTGGCTCAATGACATGATCTGTGACAGCTTCGAACCCCAACCTCTTACTGAATGCAAATCACTTGAATTCACCCTGGACACCAACTTTCCCTCTAGGAACACATTGCCAAAAAAAACCAAAGACAGCCTGGTACTATCTCTCTCTTCTAAAGAAAGTCAAATTGTTTCTGTTAGAATGTGACTTTCAGAACTGCTGTTCAACCCCTTTAACTCTTTTATCTGAATGGTATCTGTGGCCTTCGAAATTCCACTCTGGCACCCCTTAGGGGCATCCTTCATAGGCAGCATGTCTCTTCGAGACCCTGAAGAAATATGAACACATTACCTCTGTCCTAAAGAAATACGATTGGCTCTCCTTGATGGCCTGTATAACCTTCAAAACCAGCCATATTGTTTACAAATTCATCACAACCAGCTCTCCCGCTCATCTTGCAGATAAGTTCACAGTTTCTGGTAGTTCTCAGTGCATACGGAGCCAGGCCACAATCAGATTAAAGACTAAGAAGTTTAAAACAGAAGAGAACATGGGATTTATGAATGGCAACTGCTGTAGCTGATGATATAATTGAGCAAGAGGTACCTGAGACTATCGCTTAGCGTGGGGCAGGAAGAGAGTGAGCTTAGAATCTAATAGTTTCTACTAAGAGTTGTATAAGAGGTTATTGATCAAATTCACTTGTAATCTTCTGATCATGACTCCGGAGGTAAGGGAAACATGATGCCTCTCATAGAACCTTCGAATATTCGCAATTATGGTGTTCTACAAACCTGGCAAAACTCTAGAGGAATGAGCCTCGTATAGGTCCACCTCCCTGTTCAATGTCAAGACAAACTTGTTAGTACTAAACCTTGTGATTGCCCATGTGAGGGCGAGCGAGTGCTCGAAACTGTGGACCAATCATGGGGTTAACCCAATAGGTCTACTAGGTTTTAACATTGCTGGTTACTATGCTGTTTAAGATATGCAAATGCATTTGCTGAGCAGCTGCATTCCTATCCCTTGATGTAGAAAATATCTTCATAGTCTTTTATGATAGCAGTCCTTAAAAGAATGGTCCCTGCCCCAAATTGCTTGCCTTGGTTGTCCTACCTTCTATGTATTAGATGGTGATGTCTAAAGATGAGAGTTTTGGCCTGCCCTTTTTTGGGGGTGAGGGACTGAGCAGGAGGGGGGAAACAAGGCAGGGCTCCCCTCAATTCCTGCTACTTCCTGCCCTGTGCTGGAATCACTGGCCTTTTGGCTCAGATGGGATGCCCGCAGAGGGCTATCAAGGAATCTGAGCTCTTAGGAAATACTATCTTTGTACTCCAAGACTTTCTCCTCTAATAGCAGACCCTTGACTGCGATCCATATCCTTCTGGAGAATCATATTAACCCTGCGCAAACTTCACTGCTATGGAGATCTTTGCTGGGAATAGGACCCTGTCACCAAACCTTCTTAGTAGTACGCTTGAAAATTTACACCTGGGACAGGTTTCTCTGCGTACTCCTGAGAATATAGGAAATAGCATAAGGTAGAAAAAGTACATTCTGGCAGATGCTGAGATCTCCACCAATACTTGCTGTACTTTTTAGGTCTCGCCTACCGCAGCGCGCATGCGCTGCCCTAGGAGAGGGCCTCTTGCAATCACTCCAGACCTTCAATCGTGCATGTGGCGGCCTGCAGCGTGCGGGAGCGAGCAGGGGCGCACAGGGTGCCATCTGTTCTGTATCATGGTCGCTTTCACTTTCGCGGCTGCGTGGCCGCGCTTGTTTAATTTCTTTCTAGGTCTCTGTTATCAAACCTCAGCCGCAGTACTCTCAACTCCAGCCGCATCCTTTATGGTTTCACTGCCCTTCTTCTGAATAAAATGTTTTTCTCTTCTGGGGAAGAACACTACATTATTTTTAAGATCTCTTGAAACATGCTCTTTAAGCTCGAAATATTCCAAATATGTTCACAGGAGACACCAGTAACAACTCATTTGAATATAGCATTTTTTAATTCGATTTGCCCTTCATTTATAATCATTCATTTATTTATAGCATTTTTGTATTTCATTTGCCCTTCGTTTATAATCGAGTAATTTGCATACAGCATGTTTGCATTTAATTTGTCCTTCATTAATTTTGCAATACACAGATCTGAAATAAAATAAGTGATTCTATACATGAATCGGTAGCACAGCTGGTGTGGCGCCTGAATGAACGCGCTCATTTACAGGTATTTTTTGTACGTGAATGTTCACTAGAGGGGCCAGGCACACCATTCTCTAGGGGTAGAAAGGTCCTTCTGTGCCATGACGACCAGTTTTCAAATAGTCACGACCGTACACCTGGTCCAGTGATAGAAATTCAGAATATACTTTATCCTATTTTGACTCGTACAATGTCGTCCATGGCGCCATTTGTAGCACTAGGTTTATTTTCCTCTGCGAACCATCTGTACCTACTTTGATAGTCTCTGTTATACAATGCCAGGTTTTAAAGCTCTATTTTACCCTCAAGTGTCTTTATATTTATACATTTATAATTTTTTGCCTTTGCTCCATTCTGGGTTTTTCAACGGGAAATAGTATATCTTACAGTCCTTTCTTTATAGCGGCTCATTTTGGAGGAGTTTGAACACCATATCCAATCAATATATTTTACTCGATTATTGAAAAATAATAACAGCTCACAAAGTTAATAATAAAACATGCACAATGCCAATCAGTTAGATATTAGACGACCATATAGCAGCTAAAATAGATGGACCTAAATTTTACATGATAAAATATTTCATACATGAATACTATTAAAGCGGAGAATTACAGGGTCGAATGGTAGATTTTAAAAAGAGAGCTACTGAGGCGCACACTTCAGTTGTGGAAAGCATTTGTAAGAAGCATAAAGCAGGTCTACATCTAATAAAGCAACATTTCTTCAATAAAGGCAATAAAAACGCCTGGTAAAAGTCATGACATTTACAATACAAGCATTGGCATAGCCAATAGTTCTCGCCTTTGGAACCTTATAAGTGTTTAGCCATGCAACTGTTGATGTTGTTGCACCAAGGATATTGTGCTGCATAACTAAATACTTATAAGGTCCCAAAAGCGAGACCTATTGGCTATGCCAATGCTTGTTTGTCATGCAGGCCCAATGTATTTGTTGAGCAATTCAGTGAAAACATATTTTTCAATTTTTTCCCATGGTGCAAAATGTACTGGAGTAAATTTTATTTGCTTTATTATAGGAGCAGAACATTTTTTTATTGAGTTTTGAAAAACATAACAATGCAAGCATATCGGCTGTGCAGATCTTTAGGAACAAGTGCGGAGATACAGCAGTACACTCCCCCCTCATATACAAACAGTAGTACAGCTTCATGGCAGCAGACAATAGAAAGTCCCCCCCTCCAGAGCCAACTCGTCTCATCCGCCCGTGTCCACCAAAGGGACACGGACGCTGTTTGTGCTGCAATAAGCCATAGACGTGAGCCATGTCCCGGCCGTGGGGGCCGTCCTACCGCCCCAATGTTTTGCCACCTCACGCTTGGCGAGTAGTAGGCCCAGGGAGGCTAGCCTGCGGACGTTCTTAGGGAAGTTCACTGTATAGCCCAACAACGCAACCTCAGGAGTGGGAACCAGCGTGAGCTCCAACATAGCGCCAAGGATCTCGTGTATCTGTGTCCAGTATAATTGCAGTCTGGGGCACGTCCAGGACAGGTGTGCAAAGTCAGCGTGTGGTGCAGCGCATTTCCAACATGTGTGCGGGCGCGCAGGGTCAATGGCATGGAGCCTAGCTGGGGTCATGTAGCAGCGGCGAAGAAATTTATAATGGAGGAGCTTATGTCGACTATTGAGCGAGATCGCGTTAGTGACTTTGCAACAAGCGGTCCATTGTTCATCTGTGATCGGCCTACCCAAATCTGCCTCCCAGGCCGCTCGCAGTCGGCCATCCTCACATGGAACCAGCGCCGCGCATGCCTTGTAAAGCTTAGATACCATATGGGCACCCGAGTCCTTGTCAATGAGGAGAGTTAGAGGCTCAAAGGATGCTGGCTCGAGAGGGAATCCCGCAATGTCTGAACGAGCCGCACAATAAAGCCGACGCAGGACAAATTTGTCCATGAACGTGGCCTCCCCAAAGCGCTCCTCCTCCGAGACCGAAAATATGTGGCCCCCAGGGTAGAGGTCCCCGATCTTAGTAAGGTGAAACTTAGTCAAAGTACGCTGAACCAGCGCCTCCCCTGTGCCAGACAGCAATCCGGGGTTAGGAAGTGGAAGAGAAGAGGAGTAGAGGAGAGGCTGGGCTAGATAGCGAGTAAGACGGTGCCACGCCCAGCTTGTGGTGGACACCGTTTGAATATCAACTGGGTCCCGGGGAACCCCCTTTGGTAACACAGCCGCTAAACGGCCCGGGAGAACGAAATCCGCCTCGGGACGCAGGAACGGAATACGAGCGTCAGGGTGGTACCAGGCATAGGCATGCGCACATTGCGCAACCAGATAGTACAAATACAGATCCGGTACCCCGAGGCCGCCCCTATCAGGAGGGAGCGTGAGGGTCCTCCAACCGATCCGGGGGTGCTTCCCGCCCCACACCAGCCTGATCAGCTGGGATCGCAGCGTGGTGAAGAAGGCCCGGGTGATGGGGACGGGGATATTATTGAAGAGGTATAAAAATCTAGGGAGAACTATCATTTTTATGATTGCAATTCTGGCCGACATAGACAGTGGGAGTCTCAACCATCCCTCCACCTGTGTCTCCAGCCTGTCCAAAGCGCGGCCATAGTTGAGGCGGATAAGTTCGTCCGTGTTAAGATGGATCTGTACGCCCAGGTACCGAACCGAGTCAGAGCACCACTCCAACGGGTACTCGCACTGCCATGGGGAGGTGCTGCTGGTTAATGGGAAGATTACGGACTTATGCCAGTTGATGCCCAGCCCGGAGTGTGCGCCGAAACGAAGGATCTCCCGTATCAGGGGGGCTAGGTTGACCTGCGGTTCTCTTACATACAGTATGGTGTCATCTGCGTAGAGGGACGCGAGCAAGGGACCCGTCCGGAACTGGAGACCTCTGTGGAGATGGCGCTCCTGGAAATGGCGGATCAAGGGGTCCATGGCCAAAATGAACAGTAGTGGTGAGAGTGGACAGCCCTGCCGCGTGCCACGCGTTAAAGAGAAGGGACAGGACAGTGTGCCATTGATACGCAATCGGGCCGTGGGGCGGCTATACAAAAGCCTCGTAGTGGCAAGGAAGTTCTCCGGCATGCCCATACGTTGCATGACGGAGAGAAAGAAAGGCCATTCTAGAGTGTCGAAGGCTTTCTCGGTATCCAGGAGGACCGCCGCCGCAGGCGTGGCAGGGTTAATTCTATGTAGGACCGTGAAAAGCGTTCGCAGATTTAAAGACGTAGAGCGGCGCGGGACAAAGCCCGACTGGACGGGCGAAATGATAAATTCCATCAATTGAGAGAGCCTGTTGGCCACTATCTTTGCCAGGATCTTGTAGTCAAAGTTTAAAAGGGAGAGGGGCCGATAGGAACTACACAACGTCGGGTCCTTGTTTGGCTTTGGAAGGAGGACTATCGCGGGGCAAGATGGCGGCGGTGTGCTGACCGCTGTGAGATCTCTCTGACCAGCACAGGCTCTGACTATAATGGACTTAACCCGAGGCCTCTCAATATCGGCAGAAGTGTACATACTTTTCTGAACTATGTCAAAGCTATGCTGAACTTCGATTTCAACTTCAAACTTTAAACTTTAAAGGACTTAACGGTTTTAAGCACTTGTGAGTCTAATGGAATCGGGAGGAGGCCCGCCGATCTCATTTTCTAAACGCTCTCACCTGCGGGTCCTGGCTTCTCTAATCGGCTTCGTAGTGCTGAGGGCAGTCGGACGTTCACGTTCCCGGCTGACTGGATCCCGCATTGAAGCCTTCGCTGCTACTGACCAGGGAGACGAAACAGCAACTGCACAAAAGTTGAAAAGTACGCGAAATTCTATTCGTGTGCTGATCACGGCAGGCTTGGACCAAGGTACGTCAATGGCACCGAAGAACGCCGCGGCAGTCGCTGCAGCCTCAAAAACTCGAGCAGCGAAGCAGGCACTGAGAGACCGCGAGCTGTCAACGCGACGCGGGGAGATTCATGACTCCGATAAAGCTAGCTGCCCAGGCGATGCTTCCGTGAGACCGAATAAAACATCAAAGCAACTCCCTCTTACTCCGGGACCTGGCCCTTCGGTAATTGAGTTACTTAAAAAAGTGCCTGGGATTTCCTCCCCCGCTCCCCCATCCACCCCTGTCGAGCTGGTCTCGCTAGCTCAGAGTGACCCGCCTGGAGCTGGAGCTGGAGCTGATGCTCTCGGACAAGTAGAGACTGAGGCGAGGGTGCCTAGTACTGAATCAAGAAGAAGTATACCGGTAAATCCGGAGGGAGAAGGAGGAGGAGAGGGGGGAGAAAGTAACATTCAGCCACCGACCTCTGAAGATCTTGTGCAAGGGAATGAAGAATGCGAAGGTAGGGTTGCCAAAATTATTTCTCCCCCTTCACTAGCTGCTGTGGCTTCTGTGGCTTCTAATGCTTCTAATGCCCCTTTTGTGACTGCCGATTCCCCTGCAAATGCCAAAAACGCCAAAAAAGAATGCTTACATCGCGCCAAAGTTCCTAATGGGAAAATGCATACCTCTGACTCTTTTGATACTGATAAAGATCCTTCAGATTTTTATTCTATATCTGAAGGTTTGGAGGAGCTTAGATGGTCTCAAGAATCAGACTCGGACTCAGACTCAGACTCTAAAATTGATACTGATCACGATACCGCGCCAATAGGAAGCGAGTATGATTCAAATTATGGAGAATCTAGGGAGAGTAGACGGTCTGTGCTGCGAAAGAGAAGGAGCCTTCATATAGCATCGGGATCAGCACGAGACCATTCCCTAGCGGTGTTATCAATCCCACAGGACCATTCCTTTGTGTCTCATTCTGAGTTGCCTGCCATTGAGTCGCAAAGCGCTACTGTATCAGCTGTTATGGATACAGTACTTCACGCTATCGCTTCCCATCGGGAACAGACTTCCAGGGACGGTCGCAGGACGCAAGTAGCCCTTAATAAGGTTCAAGGTGTGGTTCGGAAGCTTTCTAAAACAGTTACAACTTTCAACACAAGACTGACGGAGATTGAAGATCGTATAGTTGCCAACGAAACTGAAACCGCCACAATTCAGAATAAAGTTGAGGCTCATGAAGACGATTTGAAGGATGTTAGGTGGAAAATGGAGGAGATGGAAAATCGCCTTCGACGTAACAACCTTCGTGTACTTGGTATACCAGAGAAAATTGAGGGCGATGACGTACGCTCATTTATACTTCAACTGTTCAAAGACACACTTCCGGAGTTGGCATCTTGGAACTGGGACCTAGAAATCCAACGTGCTCATAGAGTCCCAATTTCCTTAAAGTCTTCAACACAAGGGGGGTACCCCCGTGCAATTTTGGTTTTTTTCGGTAATTTTTTACTTCGACAGGCTATCACGGAGAAAGCAAGACCTGAAGCCCGGCGTAACAGAGGCAATATCTCCTATTTTGTTAGGCCTGACTTTTGTCACACTACTGTTGAAAGGAGATGGCGTCTTCGTCAATTAATCAAACCCTTTCAGGAAAAAAAAATGCAGGTGTATTTAAACAACCCTGCAAAGCTAAAAGTTATTCACAATGGTCAGGCTAAATTTTTCACGTCAGAAATTAAAGCTAAGGAATTTTTGGATAGCCTGTCCTGAACTTAACCCTTTAAAGTCTTTAAACAATTTTGTTTATATATTATGTATATTATATATTGCATATTACATATACTAGTAGCACCTGTAGCACTGACTGCTGAAACGGGTTGGGTTGCTTAGTTGTCTACCCTTTTTTCTTTTTCTCTTTATCTTTTTGCTTTTTTATTATGATTGCACCATTATGGTCTTATTGGTTGATTTTTTCACTCTTGATGGCTATTCTTCTTATGCTGGTCAGAGCATATCTCTCCATCGATTTAGACTCCTTTGGAGTCTCATGCCCTGTTGGCCGCCGTTTGGGGAGGGGGGTGGGGAGAGGGAGAAGGGGGGGGAGGGGGGGATGAGGGGGGGGGAGGGGGGGTGAGGGGAAAAAAACACAAAAATGAGCAAATTCATGCAAATAAGGCAATTTTCACTTTTTTGTACATGGAATATATCCAAGTAATCAGAGGGGACCAGATTAAGATTTATGTTTTGTTATCTATAAAACCTATCTTCTTTTTAGTAATTAGATTTGGAAACTGTTCTTGTTTTTATAGATGGGGAGAATAAAACTTTGTAGTTGGAATATTGCGGGCTTAAATGACAGAAATAAAAGGGCACAATTATTCCAACTTTTGCGGCAGGATCCTGTCGATATTTTATGTTTACAAGAGACGCATATTTCTGAATCTGATAAAGAACTGCTTAATATTCCAGGATATAATGTTATTATAGCAACATCACAAACAACTAAAACACGCGGGGTTGCCATTCTTGTAAAGCCCTTAATCGGTGATCCTATTCGTACATTGGCCGATAGTCATGGCAGGTGGGCCATAGCTCAATTAAAATCTGGTCTTGTAATTTGTGCAATTTATGGCTCAAACCTGGATGATCCCCTACTCTTTAGAGATCTAGAGTTGGAACTAGCCTCTTGGTCTGGACCCCTCATCTTATGTGGGGATTTAAACATAGCTACAGGGAGTCATTTTTATAATCAAAATTCTATTAATTACAAGGGACGTAAACCTAAGGTATATAGGGCTTTGCGTCAACTGATGGACAGCCATAATTTACAGGATATATGGGGGCTAAAAAAGAAAAATGATGACGGATCTACTTATTTCTCTTATCCACACAACAAGTATGTCCGAATTGACTATATTATGTCATCATTAGAGCTCCACCTCTTGGTAGATATAATTAAATCCCCGAAAACGATCTCAGATCATAATGCACTTACCCTAATATTTGATTCCCCAAACAATACGAAGCCGAAAACGCAATGGTCCTTTGATAGAAAGCTACTTGTTAATTATCAATATATAGCCCATATTACATCTTGGGCCCAGGAATATTTCGACTGTAATCAGTTTAGTGCCTCCAGATTGATCGTCTGGGACTGTTTTAAAGCTGCATTAAGGGGGGAGACTATTGCATTCGTTGCTAAACGTAAAAAGATTGAAGATAATATTAATTTGAGTTTAATGAGAGAATTGTCAAACCTCGAGACACAGCATGCTACCCAGATACATCAGGGAGCTCCAACTCTCGATACTCTTCAAAAAATACTGGTATTAAAAGCTGAAATTAACAATACTCTAACTAGGAAAGCGGTAGAAACATATGAAGCTAATAAAAACAGGCTATATGAGTCTGGAGAGAATGTAGGCAGACATTTAGCTCTTCGAACACGTCAAAAATTATCACAAAACAAGATCCAGAAGATTGAGTATGAGGGTCAGGAATATGAATCTTCAAGCGAGATAGTAGAGGCATTTAGAAAATATTACCAAAAACTGTATCATAATGATAATCCACATTCTGATAATACCTTAAAAACTTTTTTTTAAAAATGGCTATCGGGTCAGGACCTTAACCCGGTGGTTGATGATCTAGTTAAAGAAGATCTCGAAAGAGAAATTTCAATGTCGGAACTGGAAACTGCACTCTACGATTTAGCAAATGGGAAGGCTGCCGGACCGGATAAAATTCCACTTGATCTTTATAAGGCGCTTGGCAAACAAATTCTACCTTATCTACTGGACTTGTTTTTGGGGGTTCAGTATCACTCACTTCCACCGGAGTCGTGGAAACATACCAACATAGCCATTTTTTTGAAAAAAGGCAAACCCCCACATAATCCATCCTCCTATAGACCTATATCGTTGATAAACTCTGATTCAAAATTATATGCTAAAATTCTAGCTAATCGGTTGAGTGGGATCATCGAACATCTTGTCTCCCCATGGCAACACGGCTTTGTTCCAGGTAGGGGTACCACTGATCATACGCGGAGAGCCATTACCCTCTTTAATATCATGGGCAGCATGGGGGGTGAGATGTCGATGATCCTTCTCGACGCCGAGAAGGCATTTGACCGCGTATCATGGAGCTATCTTTGGAACATTCTTGATTTTAACAACTTTGGGAATAAATTCATCAGAGCTATAAAATCCCTGTATATTGATCCTAAAGCAAAAGTCTCCATTGGCGGTGTCGAGTCGGAGCTTGTTGATATACAAAGAGGTACGAGACAAGGATGTCCTTGCTCTCCTATATTATTCTCTCTCTACATTAACCCGTTAATTGTCAAATTGCTTTCCTCACCCGTTATTCGGCCTATTGATATTGGTGTGTTATCAACGAAAGTATTGGCCTATGCTGATGATGTGGCCATTTTAACGACAAATCCCGCTGAGGCCATTCAGGAAATCGAATCAATCACTCAGTCCTTCGGACTCTTTTCAGGCTATTCCCTCAACAAGGACAAAACAATGGTCCTGTGCACAAATAATACTGTCTTTGATAGCCCCCTAAGAGTTGAACAAGCTACTTACTTAGGCATTTGTCTCTCTTCTGATGTAAGTGAAATTGATCATCTTAACTATACTCCCTTGATTAATAAAATTAAGGTTGACCTTAGGAGAATAGATAATTTACATCTATCTATAATTGGCAGGGCCAATTATTTAAAAATGAATATTTTTCCAAGAATACTCTATCTGTTTCGAGCAATACCGCTTTTACCCCGAGATAGTTTTATTAAGACTATTGATTCCTCCATGTCCAAGTTTATATGGAGCTTTGGAAAGATCAGAAGAGCCCTATCGTTTTTGACTCTACCCCAGAGGAGAGGTGGGCTCGGGATTCCCAGTTTAAAATTATATTTATGGGCAACATTCGTTCAACAAATGGCTCCCCTATTTAGATATAAAACGATTACCTCGCCTAGTATGGATTATTGTATCCCTTCTATTTATGAGCTAAGTCTTGGAAATAAATGTCAAGGGTTATTTTTAAGGCAGGTTGAGCAACTATACTACAAAAAAATCAAATTAAGGGTAGTCACAGATGCTTGGAAGGTTTGGAAATCTGTATCTAAATATTTATCGATTCCAAAATATTCGAAATATACTCCCTTATGGCATAGTGCAATTATACCTGCTAGTCTTAACGATTCTACCACCCATAGGTGGGAACATTTAGGTATTAATACAGTGGATGATTTCTTTGGCAATGACATCACTTTGTCATTTGAACGGTTACAACAGAAATTTAATGTTCCTTCCACTGATTTTTTGAAATACCTGCAGGTGTTTACAAGCATTCGTGACCGGACGCCTAGTATTAAATTGGATGACATCAAGCTGTTCTCTATTATTGGGAAACACTCCACTAGGATCGGCACTTTTTATCAACTGCTGATCCAAAATACTTCAGATGATTTAGAGCGGGTTGAACAGACCTGGGCTATAAGATTAGCTAATCCAAATGTTGATGTTGATCTTTCCCTGGCTCTTTCATCTGAGCTCTTTATTCCGTCGAATCTTAAAGCCCAATATTACAGAGTTCTTTATAACCTCTACTTTACCCCCGCAAAGCTATTTTCTTGGGGTCTTCGGGCTGATGATAACTGTCCGAGATGTAATCAGCCCCAAGCGAATTTAGTACATATGTTTGCAAGTTGTCCCAAATTAGATTTATTAAAAGCTTCGCTCATGGGCTTTTGGAACCGATTATTTGGTCATCACATTCAAGACTCTACAACTCTTTATTTATTGGGACATGATGAATCGCTTGGTCATAATATTGAAGAACAAAGGATACTTTTTTTGGGTACTGCTATTTTTCGTATTATTTTAGCTGCACGATGGAAAGACACAGATTCACCTACTTTTCAGATGTGGCTTAGCCGATTTTTAGCAACATACAAACAGGAGCTTTTAATTTATAGCTCTAGAGGTAAAAAAGCTCGGCTTTTTGGGGCCCAGATTTGGGCTCCTATTTCTAAATGGTATTTGAAACATAGATCCAATGAGCCACCTCTTTTGAACTAAACAAGTTAGCTGTTGGGCTTTATATTTGCTTATTTGTTTAAATTTTGATTTGAATCCTTATTTCAGATTTGCTAATGTATTACTATGTACTGTATGACGTATTATGTTGTATGAATTTTTGCTCGATTAAAATAAAATAAAAAAAAAAAAAAAGGAAGGAGGACTATCACCGCCTCGCTGAGGGTAGCCGGAAGGGAGCCGCGCTCCAGAGCCTCCGCATACACCTCTATCAGTTGTGGCGCCAGCTGATCAGAGAAAGCCTTATAAAAATCCCCGGAGAAGCCATCGAGGCCGGGGGCTGTGGACCCTCGAAGCACCTTAATCGCCCCGCGCACCTCCGCAACAGTTATAGGCTCCGCCATGAACTCCTGCATGCCCTTATCGAGGAACACAAGTGCGATTTCCGACAAGTAGGCAGCACGAGAGGCTGGGGATTCCCCCAACTTGGTCTTGTACAGGTCGGAGAAGTAGGACAGGAATTCGTCTCTGATCGCTGTGGGAGTTGTGCGGAGCGAGCCATCTACGCCCCTCACCTCGACTATCAAGGACTTACCATACGGAGGCCTCAAAGCCTGAGCCAGTGTGCGTCCCGGCCTGTCTCCCTCACCATATCTACGCGCCGTCTGGTACTTCCCAAGATACAGAATCTCCCTGTCCGCAGCCTCCCGGAAGTCAGTCAGGAGGCGAAGCCGCGTAGCGGCCATGTCCCCATCCCGCCCACGCTGCGCATCGGCATCAATCAACTCTAGCTGTGCCTCCAGTTGCTTAATGGTAGCGCGCAGCGCCTTCAAAACCCCAGAGTGCTTGGCTATGCAAACCCCCCTGATGTAGGCCTTAAACCCCTCCCAGAGCGCAGCCTGTGAGTCTACAGATCCTGTATTAATCGTGAAGTAGTCCTCTATCGCTTCGGAAATCTCGTGGACAAATAAGTCATCCAGCAGTGCTCTCCCAGGGAATCGCCACTGCCGCTCAAAACCCTCGGGGCGCGGGACATCCAAGCGGAGCAAGACAGGGGAGTGGTCTGAGTACGTTCTAGGGAGAGTAAGGAGCCCACTAAACCATGGGGACAGGCCCGGGGACAGCAGCCAATAGTCAAGTCTGGTCCAGGTGTTGTGTTGCCCCGAGAAATGTGTGTAGTCAGTGGTGTTTGGGTTGCTCCTGCGCCAAATATCTACTAGGGAGAACTGTTGACAAAGGTCCAAAAGAGCTCGCCGCGCCCTGGGCTTGGAAGGAGCAGCCCCAGATGTGCTATCCAAGGCAGTATCTAGCAATAAGTTAAAGTCGCCGCCAAGAATGAGGCCCGCTGGTTCAAGCGTCGCAAGCTGGGCAGTCAGCGCATGAAAAAATTCCGGGGAATCAGTGTTAGGGGCATACACACACACCAGGACGATCGCATGACCCATCAACACCCCTTGTACTATGCAGAAGCGACCCTCAGGATCCCCCCGGAACAGCTGGCAGTGAAACGGGACTCTCTTGTGAATCAGCACCGCGGTGCCTCGGGCGTAGTTGCTAAAATTGGAGAAGTATCTGTGGGCGCCCCAGGAAGCTGCAAAGCGAGCGGGAACAGATGTGTGTAAATGCGTTTCTTGCAGGAAGGCAATGTCGACCTTGTGTCGATTCAGATAGTGTAGTACCTGCTTACATTTCCGTTGATTGTTCAGGCCTCTGACGTTCCAAGACATGAGTGAAAGACCAAGGGGGGCTTCATGTAAGCCTATGTGTACCGTTGCTGCCATACCCCTAACAATGAGAGCAGGAAAGCAGAAGCGTCTCCGTGTATCCGCAAAGTTACAATCTGACCAGCCATGTCAAGAATATCCAAACTACCCACCCCATCCCCCCACCCCCCACCCAGCCACATCACGCAAACGTGAGGCAAACCCCAACCTGTGGAAGAAAAGCGAAGTTTCAAATAGCAATACCAATGATATACAATTAAACAAAAAATAGGCATTGTAAGCCAAAAATGCTCCCGGCGGTGTCAACCAAAGGGGAATGGCAACGACCCGCTGCCGACCCAGCACCACAGGAAAAAACAGGGACATAGCAAAGTGTCTCAAACGTTCCCATTGCAAACAGACAGAAAAAGAAGTCAAAGCTGCGTCGCGGGCACCGACTCAACCAGGCCCAGAGCCGGAGAACAGGTCTTGGCTAAGCGTAGAACCACTGCGCGGTGGGGTGTGTCCATCCTCATCGCCCCCCGAAGGGCCCCTGCGTGGTTTATATGTTCGGCAGAACTCCTGCACCGCAGTAGGATTGTCAAATATTCGCGGTCGGCCATCGATGTCGACCCTCAGCCGGGCCGGATACAGCATACCATACTTAAGGCCCAAGTTGCGGAGCGCAGCCTTCGCCCCAACATATTTTCGCCTAGCCTCCTGTACCATGGCGGTGAAATCAGGATAGAACGAGAGTCTCGAGCCCTGCCAGGTGATCTCGCCCTTCTCCCTGGCCAGCCTCAGGGCCGTATCTCGGTCTCGGAAGTTCATGATCCGGGCGATCAGAGGGCGAGGAGGGAGCCCCGGGTTAGGTCGCGGCCCAAGTGAGCGGTGCGCCCTATCAACCACAAAGCCTGGTGTGAAGGAGTCTCTCCCAAAAATGTCCGACAATAGCTGCTCAACAAAAACATCCAGCCTGCCGGTAGCCGTGGATTCAGGGACCCCAGTGATTCGGACGTTATTGCGCCGACTGCGCGATTCCAAGTCCTCGTTCTTGATTGCCACTTCCTTTAGTATGCGCTCCAGCCGGTCTAGGCGTTTAGTGTCCTGCACTGCGCTATCTTCCACCGCAGATATTCGAGTCTCAGCTTCCCCCAAACGCTTATCGTGGGCCTGGACCTTCGCCCCCATCGTTTCTAACGTTTTGTTCAGTGCATCAAAGCGCCCATCGAGGGCCCTGAATCCAGCACGCATCTCCTGAAGCCATTCTGGGGGTGGAACAGCAGCCGCCGGGCCAGCGGACTGGCCTCCAGCAGGGTCCGACATGTCTGGGCGTTGGTCCGCCGGCTGATCGTGGAGCCTTTCAAAGGGCAAAGTCTTTTGTTTGGGGTCCTTTCGTCCCATGCCCCCACCAGGACAGACTTCCAGTCGCGGGTGGGGTGCCAACAGGCGGCTGCGATGCACTGGGACGATGACTCAGAAGGAGAAACGACTCCGCCACCTCTTCGGCCCGCAGCGCGGGCGATGCAGCGGACCCCGCAGGCTCCGACCACGTGGCCCACCAGGCCCGGGCACCAGCACAGGCCGCACCGCTACAAGGCGTCCTCCTCGCGCCAAAGACCAGGGGGCGCCTCTCCGGGGGTCCGAGACACGGATCAATCAGGGCGACAGCAGACGCAGCCAGGCGACCCAGGGCCGGGGAGAGGGGGCCCGGACGGCGCAGGCCGTGAGCCCCAGGAGCGGTCGAGCCAGGTCCCAGGGAAGGGGGGCAGAGGCGGCCCGGGCGCTGGGTCCGCGCAGATCCCCTCCAGCCCACCCCCACCGCCAGTCAGCCGCGTCGTCGCCCCCCCAGGCCCCCAGTCCGCAACAGCGCGGGGAACCCGAGAGGGGCCAGCGAGGGAGGAAGTGGCCGCGGCGCCGAGCAACGGCACAACGCCCGATCCGCTGCAGGCCAACGGCGGTGAAGGGGGCGAAGCGGGCCCACACCAGACCGCGCCCCAGCTCTCAAATCCCCCCCCCCAGTACCCCCCGGCCACCCGCATCGCCGTCGGCCGCCGCCGCCGCACCAACCTCTCCGGCCGCCGAGTCAGGCCGCCATCTTGGGCATCGGGTCCGCTCAGCACCGGCGTTCTTCGGTCGCTCGCTCCGGGCGCAATCGGGGCTCGATCACCACTCCGGGTCGCTGCAGGAGAGCAGGGGAGTCAGCGCCGGGTCCGGGCAGCCTTTGCCCGCATCAGGAGGTCGGGAAAAACAGGTTTGGTGCTGAGTCGGCCACGGAGCTTCAACACCGCGCGGCCATCTCAGCCCGCGGCTTGGCCACGCCCCCCTAGGAGCAGAACATTGGTTTTTCCTTGTATACTGCCCAAGTAGAAAGCTACTGCAAGACTGCACTGTTGGTTGCCGCTTCACTGGGTTCAGCATCCTTAACTTGATACTTAGACTACTTAAACTTGTCATTGTTTCACTTCTCTGTGCTTCCTGCAAGGAGTTTTGCAGACTAAAGCATACTGCATCAATACTTCTCGTGTTTTTACAAACAATAGCTTTTAATCCTGGAGCCCATTTGAAATTGGAAAACTTCCACATAATAATGAATGAAAAGCCACCACATTGCTCTGCAATACCTAATAGAGATGTAATGCTACACCATTGTTACCTTGTCTCTAGTATAGCTTGTACATATATGTCCAAACCATTTCCTTGACACAGGGACCACTGCAATGTTGTAACGTGGCTCATGGGTAATTTTTAGCTCCTCACTAGTCTATTTGAAGGCTCATTTGAGTACACTTTAAATAAAAAAAATCAAAAAAAAATCTGTTTATTGGTTTAGCAATTTTCCAAAAACATCAAGCACATAACATATGCAGCACACACAAACGGGATTACATCAGAATCGAAATAATCAACAATTCAGCAGTAAACAACACATATCATAAAAGTAGCCCTGATGAACAGTTACTTAATACTGTGGTTTGAAGTCCAAGAAGTTCAGCCATGAAACCCCTATCTTGTTGTGCTTTTTATGAACTCCCCTTGCCTTCTACACCAGTTCCTTGATGCGTGCACAATAGTCCATGCCCCTAATCCATTCAGTGGTTGTGGGGCCTTTTTCGGTTCTCCAGTACTGTGCTAAATCTTTTTTTAGCAACAAGGAAATCCATTGCAATCAGGGTGCAGGTATGATGCGGGGCAATCATCTCACTCATGATCCACAGGGCTATCAGTTTGGGTTCTAGATGAAAGTTCTGCCCACCACATGCACAAAAATTTCCCCTGTCTCCCTTCAAAAGCTATAGATTACAAAATCCTTAAAATTATAGACTGTTGCCTCTAAGAATGCTGCCATGACTAGTGCACTTTAGCCAAAGCAGGTTTCTACTGGGTAGGAATATATCTCCCGGCATCAGGCCACTGCTATATGTCATATAGGAGAACACAAACCTTGTGGTGATCTCAGTGGATCTTCTAAAAGCCTTTGATATGGGCTCTATTAGGCATATTTTACCATGGGGAAAATGGGTATCGGGGACACGATTATTAAGTGGACAAAAATATTACATACCAAAATATTACACATAGTCCCACTTGCCAGAGTGAAGACGAGGAACATAATATCAATCTGAATCACGATCCAAAGTGGCATGAGACAGCGTTGTCCTCTTTTCCCCCTTTGGTCTGTTCTTTTAACCTAACCTCTGGCAACCTGGTTTCTCAGAGAGCACTCTCTCCTAGGCATCAACATACCCGAAACAGACCATTTTATATCATTACACGCCAGAGATGTTTTGATCTAGCTTGGGGGATACAATCACAATATTGGAGGAGTTCAGTCATGTATCTGGCTTTACAGCTAGTGGGCTAAAATATGTGGGTTGCCATTTAGGCCGGCACACATGGAAGACTTGATCACTACCATGGGTACAGAAAGTGAGAGCAATGTTCATTCAAAAACTTGGGTATCTGGATATGTCTTGACACTAATGACATAATTGATGCCAATGTAGGTAGAACAATTAAATCCCTGAAAATAGGGTTAACTTCTGGACGAAGCTGCAGTTGAGCATAATGGGAAGAGAAGCCTGCTCCAAAATGGTGATGCCATGCCGAATGCTCTATTTTGTCAGTAGTTTACTGTATTATTTGCCCCTAAATAGTTTCTTAGACTTAGACTCTGTACTCTTGACGTTGATATTTGATTTGAAATATTACTTGTTAAGCGCACGAATGCCGTGGCGTCTTGGCGCTGACTGTGATACATGAGTTACTAGCGTGAGATTATAATGCCTTAGGTTTGAGAGAACAACCAGATTTTCAACTCCTTCCTAAACATCCTCCTGTTAGGTTGGAGTCGCAGTGTAGATGGCATCTGATTCCAGAGTTTGGCCGCATAAAATGACAACATGCGGTCACCCCATTATGCCTTACGTATTTTTGGGATACATACAAAGCCCTTCATTGAGGATCTGAGAGATCTAGCAGGGGAGTACCTTGTGAAAAGCTTCCGCATCTCCCCAGATATTCCTCCATAGAGGGCCTTATGTACTATACAAAGAGCCTTAAAATGAGCTCTTTGCTGGACAGGCAGCCAATGTAAGGCTCTAATAGCCTCTGATGTTGGGCGTCCCTTCGGGATGTTCATGAGTAGTCTGGCAGCAGCATTTTGAAGTGATTGCAGCTTCCTTTCCTGTGCTTTATCAAGTCCCACAAAGAGCGCTTTGCAGTAGTCAATTTTAGATATGGAACAGAGAAAAGAGGAGGGTCGCTCAAGTGCACTTAAATTACAAACAGCAAAGGGGGTGGACTAAATTACAAACATTACCTATTGGCAGCACAGCTCCAATGGGTGGCAAAATCGCTGGCTAAGTTGTGTCTTGAACAGACTGAGCGAGTGTAGCTGATTATCTGTATTTTGTTATCCCCTGGCAGTTGTGGGTAACCTGACCCCCCGTACTCGTATTAGCTCCAGCACAGTGGTGGGGAAAATTCCAATGCAGGTGTGGACAGCAAGAGGTATATTCTCCCATTATATCCATTAAAAGCTTTAAGGTATGATATCAAGCTTAGAACACTCGGAAGGGAGTGATACGACTTAGTTAAGGTAGGAGACTGGTATGAAGCTAAGACACTGAAAGCATTTGCAGATGTTGCAAACACTTACAATGTACCAACAGGTCCTGGCATATGGCAGCTTAATTGGTGCAATGCACAAAAAATGGAACCCAACGATAATGACAAAACCAAGACATATTGCACGTTACATGTGCTGTTGACCACAAGAAATGTCAGGAAAGCAATTGCCCAGATAACCTTAGACGTAAACCATGCCAGTCTGACAGATAAATGGACGTGTGATTTGGATCAAGAATTCAGCGATGGGGACTGAGAAGTTGCTTTAGGGTATCCAACATATTTCCAGAAATACCAGGTTTAAATTATAACAGTATTGCTTCATGCACAGGGCATACCTCACCCCAAGAGATTGGAACTCATTTATCATCCAGTTAGTACTCGCTGCCCTAGATCTGCCACACATGAGGCCAATTTCTGTCATTTGATATGGTCAAGCCCTGTGGTGCCACAACAGTTACCACAAACTCGAGCATATGTTGGGGAAGACAGTCCTACTGAATCCGCAGAGTTGCCTCTTAAGTCTACTTACTCCCTCAAAGAAGTAAGTTTGCAACAATTTCCTTTACCTGCCTTTGTTATTAGTGAAAAGGGACACTGACATGTCCTGGGTGTCTCCAACAGGTCCCAGCTTAGAGAAATGGACCAGAGATGTAACATTGGGTTGCAATAGAATTGTAAACCATGCGTACGGAAAATCATAATGGTATGGGCAAATGTGAACGCACCCTAGGGCGGTAGGAGGTGCTGCTCTTATTTTGGGAACAGGCTGACACTAATAGTACTAAAGAACATTGAGGAAAACAGAACAGGGAGCTCCATCAGTTATCCTAAGATGAAGGGTTATTATACAGCAAGGATACTTAAAGGCGTGGGAGTGGAATGAAACAACTGTGCCTTTTGAACTGGGACTGGGTTTGAAATACCCTGGAGTACAGCATGTCTGAATAAGTCTGGCCCCACCCTTAAATGGGTCCCCTGAAGTCAGCACTACACTTTAACAGAGCTGTAGTTATCTTTGTATGAGAATTAAACAAGCAAGGTTGACTGTCTCACAGTTGTTTGTTAGACAGACTGAGCTTTAATTGTTGTGTTGTACAAGGTTAGGCAATTGAATAAACAGTTCAGTTTAATTTCAAGCAGAATTATGTAGAAATTTATGTACAGAGATCTGGGCTGAAATCCATTGTTTTGTTGCTCACCATGCTGTTCCAGGTTGAACCCAGCCATATGCAAATCAGTCTTGACCCTGTGCCTCATGGGAACAGTCCAGCCTGAACTGCTCAGCCAGGTCCTCCCTGGACTGGAAACAAGCATCCTAGGACCGGTTTCGGGGTTTCACCCCCCTTCAGCCAGGGTAGCATAATTCCAGTGGCATGGAGAGCATGGGACCCACGTCTGGGTATACCCTTCCTACCCGTGGTGACAAATGTAAAAACAACAGTTGATGGACAGAATGCAGAACAATGTCATTCACCCAGTACAGAGATCTGGGCCGAAATCCATAGTTTTGTTGCTCACCATGCCGTTCCAGTTTGAACCTATCCATATGCAAATCCGTCTTGAGCCTGTGCCTCATGGGAACAGTCCAGCCCGAACTGCCAAGCCAGGTAGGTCCTCCCGGGACTGGAAACAAGCATCCTAGGACTGGTTTCGGGGTTTCACCCCGCTTCAGCCAGGATAGCTTGATTCCAGTGGCATGGAGAGCACGGGACTCGCGTCTGGGTATACCCTTCCCACTCGGGGTGACAAATGCAAAAACAACAGTTGATGGACAGAATGCAGAACAATGTCATACATTCACCCTAGTACAGAGATCTGGGCCGAAATCCATCGTTTTTTTGCTCTCCATGCTGTTCCAGTTTGAACCCAGCCATATGCAAATCAGTATTGACCCTGTGCCTCATGACCTCTCTTTCTGCAGTGACTCTTTGAAGACAAAGGCAGCATACTTTTCTGTTTCTTTAATATTAAATTCTATAAACAAATGTATAAAAAAATATAGCTTCCATTCCTTAGGGGCATCCAGTGATGAGACCGATGTGGGTACTGTCACTTTTGCTGTACTTGCCATACAATCTCCTGATGTTCAGGCAGGTGCACCTGTTGGGTATAAATTCTGATTGTCACAAAAAATTGGGCCTCCAGATCAATCACCCCAGGCTTTCGGTTAGACATTTGGCTGATATCTTGGTTTCAACTTTTAAGAGGGATATAGGCATTTGAGAGACAATCGGTCTGAGGCATATCCACCTCAAACACTGCCTGCACATTATCCATATCTTGATATCCTACTCCTACCTGAAGCTTAACACAACCAAGACAGAATTGCTGTAATTTGTAATACAAGATGCAATACAAACCTGGCTCAATGACATGATCTGTGACAGCTTCGAACCCCAACCTCTTACTGAATGCAAATCACTTGAATTCACCCTGGACACCAACTTTCCCTCTAGGAACACATTGCCAAAAAAAACCAAAGACAGCCTGGTACTATCTCTCTCTTCTAAAGAAAGTCAAATTGTTTCTGTTAGAATGTGATTTTCAGAACTGCTGTTCAACCCCTTTAACTCTTTTATCTGAATGGTATCTGTGGCCTTCGAAATTCCACTCTGGCACCCCTTAGGGGCATCCTTCATAGGCAGCATGTCTCTTCGAGACCCTGAAGAAATATGAACACATTACCTCTGTCCTAAAGAAATACGATTGGCTCTCCTTGATGGCCTGTATAACCTTCAAAACCAGCCATATTGTTTACAAATTCATCACAACCAGCTCTCCCGCTCATCTTGCAGATAAGTTCACAGTTTCTGGTAGTTCTCAGTGCATACGGAGCCAGGCCACAATCAGATTAAAGACTAAGAAGTTTAAAACAGAAGAGAACATGGGATTTATGAATGGCAACTGCTGTAGCTGATGATATAATTGAGCAAGAGGTACCTGAGACTATCGCTTAGCGTGGGGCAGGAAGAGAGTGAGCTTAGAATCTAATAGTTTCTACTAAGAGTTGTATAAGAGGTTATTGATCAAATTCACTTGTAATCTTCTGATCATGACTCCGGAGGTAAGGGAAACATGATGCCTCTCATAGAACCTTCGAATATTCGCAATTATGGTGTTCTACAAACCTGGCAAAACTGTAGAGGAATGAGCCTCGTATAGGTCCACCTCCCTGTTCAATGTCAAGACAAACTTGTTAGTACTAAACCTTGTGATTGCCCATGTGAGGGCGAGCGAGTGCTCGAAACTGTGGACCAATCATGGGGTTAACCCAATAGGTCTACTAGGTTTTAACATTGCTGGTTACTATGCTGTTGTTCCCATCCCTGTCATCTGACATTGTTTGATCAGTCTTCCTTCATCATTATCAGTCCTTTTGGCCGATGCAGTAGTAACCGACCCAGCTTCTCTAGGTTCACAGACAGGATCTTAGGTGGGAGGTACACCGAGCAGAGGATCAGCTTTTCTTTTCATGTCTCTTGTCAGCCTGCTTAACAACCCATTGGGTCCATGTCTGCTTCACCACAAATGTGTTTACTTTCTTAATGAGTATTGCTAACCCTGTGCAATCCTATGGGAAACCTGAGCCAAAAATTGTAATCGCACCTCGCTACCATCAACAATTTATACCTTTTGTCTCTTAGAATACAGATGTAATATTACTCCTTCCCTTGACGGGTCCGTGGGCTGTGCCCCCTGTAACTTTGTTTCAATTCTGTTGTTTTTGAGGGGCATTTCTGTTGCCGATTGTTCTATTGTAGGTCAGCTGTGGTTATTAGGGTATCCTCCATGTTGGGTATCTCCATGTGTACGTCTATTGTAGGGTTGTCCTGTGTGTATCATGGTTATAAAAACAACTCTGATTCTTTCGCTGAGCCCCCTTGCCCCCCCAAAAAACACCCCCATGATGCAAGATTCTAACTACTCACTTCTCCAATTTGCAAGGGTCCTGCTATTCAACATTCTACAGCTTTAGTTTCATTGGTTTTATTTCCTACTACTTTTTTTGTACTCTGTAATTCCTACAGATCTCATTGTGTATCACCTTTGATACAAGGATCTGTTTGGGATAATGACTTAAATGTTTTATCCAGTCTCCATAGATAAGCAGTTGAACAATTTTCCAAGGATTGGGTGGACACATGAAAGAAACAGAAGGTATGTCTGTTTGGAGAGGGAGGGCATCAGGGTCCTTCTGGTTGGATGTGCAGCTGCAATCACTGCACTTGTGCTTGAAATGGAAATATATGAGTACAAATACTCAGTATCCCAGAGTATTTTTTCTCCTTAGAAGTGCTGGTAGATCCCATTAGAAATAAATGCACTCCTGTTTAGAAGTGCTGGTATTCTTCCTTTCTACTTGAAGAAGTGCAAATACTCTCTATTTGTGAGTACCTGCACGTCTAAAGCACTGCTGCACGGAGCATATTTGTGGACACCTGGACCCGCAGTGATCTCTCGGGAAGCACATATCTACTGTGCCTATCTGTTGCGTACGTTGTACAACTGGTACTCCTATGAGACTTCTCTGATTCAGTTTTCTCAGCTACCTTCAATGTGCTCAGACCCTCTAGAGAGCTAAGACACTGGGACCCTTATTATTTTACTGTACCTGCTGAAGAGTGTGATCCATGAAAAGGGAGACCCCAAAAGAAGCCTACAGCCAACCTCTCTGCCTCCCCTCCCACTCCATCAGCGTTTCCATTATTTTCTTGACCTTGTGCCCCGACCTCTCTTTCTGCATTGACCCTTTGAAGCCACAGGCAGCATACCGGTGATAGCTGCAGGCATTGCAGTGTCTTGCTAGTGCAAACTAGAGCACATCTCACTTTTCAAGAAAAAAACTGAGATGGGCGGCCACAAAACATAAAGGATTAAGAGAGGAATCCTCACCTCTGAGATGGCCATTCAACATCACGTTGAAGATGTGACTGTCTTTGTTGAGTGGATGCCCCTCATAATATACGCCTAAGTTTACTGCTAGCTTTAACAGTGTTATTTGCTGTAGTCGAACAGGCTCTATTTATGTGGTTTAACTCAACTTCTGTTCAATTGAGATGCAGAAGATCAATATGTGGGCATAGTAGTGTGTCTTGAAGTTCTATTTCTAACGATTACATAATGTCTGGCGACAGATGAACTGTCAAACCAGACCAAAATAGGAGCAATACACAAAAAAGATGGATTTTCTCACAACCTTCTATTAAAATAATTAGAACATGTTACTCAGTTGGACAACCAACTTCCTTTGATCTTCTGCTGTTTGCCTAGCAATAGATGTGAAAAGACAGCCCCTTCGGGATACTTTGTAGCCCAGCATTAAGTTGCCTTTGAAGAATCTTGCATTTTGTATATAATCACCACTTTACCTGACAAACAGCAATTGAGTCACTTGTAGTGTTTGCTTCAGGTCACCTATACCTTGAATAAAAGCACTTTTACATAGTTTTCCGAGAACTAAGTATTTCAACACTATGGTGTGCTTAACACACAGCAATGCTATACTAGTTCAGCTTTACATGGCACATTATTACTGTTAAAATACTGCTCTCTAGTATATCAAATGTATGCTTTATCATAAGACTACTCTTGAATAGTATGCCACTTGCATGGCACTACCATGCACTACTGCATTACAGTGCACCAAAACTGCTGTCCCACTAGAAGAATCCAGTGCTACTGTGCGTCTACTAACGACCGTTGCCATATGAATAGTGCACACCTCACACCTATCTGCAAACTTTACTGCATCGCCTTAAGGACACTCTTACAGATTGCAAAATAGGCCACGTTACTGTGGCTAATGCTGCACTACTGTGCTGAAGACTAACCATATACAAATACCACACTATCACTGAAAATGTTTCTAGTAGAAATGCTGCATTCATAAATAAGAAGGTAGCACCATGTTATACCCAATTTGGCGCATTTCCATAAGAATACTGTAATGGAATAAATAAATATTCATCATCACAATAGTGCAGAATAAGACAATCACCAGTTTTACTGCACTACCCTAGATTTTTGTCAGACGTTAAAGACCTCTCAAGCGATGCACACTGCAGTCTTCGGAGCAGTGTCCCCGCTAACTAAAAGGAAAGTAAAAATTACCCTCTCAACTGCCAACAAATAGTTCATTAAGTGTGAGCCACCAAAATATACAACATGCACTTTTATACTCTGACAGACCAGCCTTCCGTTAGGCTAAGATATCATATTTTCAAGTCTTAATAAGATCTGGGTAACTCGTTCAGAGAATTATTCTAGATTTGTTAGGAACTGGGGGTCAACCAGAAAGCTTAATTTGCAGCTACTCCATTTCAACGTTTGTATGATATCCAGCTGGCAACTTCTGAAAAAAAGCCATGCTGCATGCTCTCTGCTTCTTTGGGGTAATATCTAGTCTTATTTGAAAGAAGTCCAATGTCTATGTTGCTCCTCTTTCTGCAAGCTTTTATTGGTCTCATAAGCCTCAATTGCCTGTGCAATCAATGTGTTAAATTCTTTAGACCCTTCCGCTGACATCTGCAGTTCAATATTAGACTTGGATTGACTGTTATTGCACCTCTAATGATCAAGTTAGTTAGTATATCCCGCACTTCCTGGCTTTTTCCCATGCTGTTATCGCTCCTCTTTTTAATTTTTTTAAAAATAATCAACTAATCAATGTGTGTACCATAGCTTTTGTAAACTACCAGCTAGCTGATCTTCAAAATCCCATCACTGGCTAAAATGTAAACTGATAAACTGTCAAAACATCTGGAAATCTGCTACATAGTCAGCGACTTCCAATTGTGCTTTCGACTTCACTGAAAACACCTTTCTGAATATCCAAAAGAGCTCATCGGCTTCTGCCATAAGAGTAAGTCTTACCACAATACACATTGACCTTTCAGCTACGTTTGATGCATTGGACCATGATAATTTTCTCAGTTGCCTAGAAAAGGCCTGTGGCATAAGAGGCACAGCCCTGGAGTCGTTGACATCAGCTAAAACGACATGCCTTTGTATCAGATTAATCTATAGAGTGCCATTAGGGTCTTCGCTGTCTCCCATCTTTCTGATTGCCTATACGATCTCACTTCCTCATGTTTTAGACCGAATAACATTGATTAACCCACATAGAGTGAATTTGCTTATTTGTTCTTCTGGGATCCAAATAATTGCCGTTAGGTCATAGATTGTTGAACAAATGGTCAAGAAAGGATGACCAGAAATAGTTGTAGTCCAGTGCTTCAGAGACGGAGATTCTTACCTTGCGGCCAATGGAGCCACATTTTGTAATTTTCCGTTTATACCAAATATAGTGGTGTCCCATTAACACTCCGATAAAAGGCGCAACTTTAGAGTTGACTTTGACAAGGACCTGTTCATTCATCATGAAAGAATATTTTACATCCTAGTCACTCATATAGCTTGCCCCTTGTATCAGAAGTCAGAGTTATGTGGCATGTCTCTTACGGATATGAAACTGGAAAGACCAGGCCTTGTCAACTTAAAAGTTAATCCACTGATAGTGCTTCAGTATAACTATGCATTTTGTTCATTAACCTCTCCACCAGCAGTACACTGTGACGGGATGGGAGCGGACCACGAAAGATCTGAACTTTGTACCAATTGGTGGTCCCCAGAGCGTCTCTCTCCCTCTCTTCTCTCTCCACAGCAAGACGACTGGAGACACTCAAGTGAGGATCCCGGTTCCTTTAATTGGGGCTACGAAGAAGACGAGGCCACGCCCCCTTCCAACGTCGCACCGTTTCACCAATAAGGAGGGATGAAACACGGAAGCTGGTGTGCGTCAACACCGGCCTGGAGAGGAAGGAAGCCCGTAGTGCGGAGGTGGAGAGAACCGAAGTCGGAGAAGCAGGAACCCCAAGAGGACCCGAGGGAACCGGAGCCGTGCCAGGAGGCCAACGTCCCCGCGCTTCGCCGAGCCACGCTCCAGGAGGGGCGTGGCTTTCGCAGGTACGGAACCGAGTCTCGGGTGGGTGGGGAGGAAGGAAGCTCCCAGCCCCTAGTACAAACGCCCACAAACCTCCATTAAGCGCCCACCCGCTTTCCAATACTGCTCTTGCTTTACTCACACAGATTTGAGCACCTAGCACGCCGCTATATAAGTAGGCTCAGTACACCACTGTTTTTTTTTTTTTTGGTTTTAAGAGCACCTGAGTGTGTGGTGTCCTACACTCCCCGGCCGCTGATTAAGTCGCTAAGGCGAGAGGACGCAGTCCTGACGGTGTTGTTCTTTCCTTTTACATATCCACCTCGAGAGGAGAGGAGCGTCCTACCGGCCAGTCCCGACCTGAAGAGGCTAGACCGAGGAACCAAAGAATATGAGGAAAATCAGATACGCTCCCCATTGCAACGACTAAACCGTCCCCTCTGTATAACCTCGTGTTGTGAACAATAAAACCCCATTATCAGCAGACCGGGCCTCAGACCCATTACTGCAACCCCGCCACATACACCATACAATGTTTCAAATCTGTTTAATTTCCGTAACTAGCCATGTGCGTATTCTTGGCTGCACAGCGCATAACCATCACTTCTCACAATGTGGTACACATTATTTTGGTGGCAAGCAGTTTCTTTCCTGAGCCCCTTTCCTATCGCTCCATGTTCCTCCATCTCATCTTATCTAAGATGCCACTGGTGTCTTGTCTGAATGGTGGCTCCATAGAAGTAGATTATCGAAATCATGCTTCTGAGGGAGGCAACACCGTAAGGACACCACAATCAAAATAGGGGTGCTTGTTAGGTGACTCTGAACAACATCAGGAACAAAGATTCAGGTCTTTTAGTTGGAGGTTTTATGCGCCACCCTCTTTTTGACTGGGAACATCCACACAACTGAGCCCAACAAGAGTGGCTTTCGTCAATTTGGATTGATGGTGTGATGCAAGTCATTGACATCACAGCCTGTACACAAACCTGAAATCACTGTTTGTTGTGTGTCGATTTTTCTAGCATTGCAAACCATGTTTACAGTATTTATTAAAATGTGGTTATCTTCTAAGTAACCCAACTGCATCTACTGTCAACCCCATTCAGCACCAAGAGACTTTGTGTCATCACTGCTTATAATTACGGTTGGCAACATCACATAGCAACAGAGTTTGCCGTTGGCCTACAGCTTTTCTTTTTTTGTGCCTTTTCTCTAAAGGTAATTTTACAGAGTTTGTTTTTCTTCAGGTGGTACTAGTAAAAACAAAAATAAAGACTTTTGAGATCAGTAACTATGAATAACTGGCATGTTTTTCACTGAGTAGTTCAGAGTGATGTGAATTGGATACCAGGAAATGAAGCTCAGGTTGTCTGTAATGTCACTCAGAACTGTGTGGTCAAACATATCCCCTTTATTCACAGCTACAATTTAATGTTGTAAATGGGGTCCTGACCTGTCACCTATTGTGATCAAGATTTTCAAATTGGTATTTTAAATATAGAAACAAATGTGGACTGATGGAAGCAGTGTCCAGCTCCGGTATTAAGCATCGTTATATCACAGCTGTGGAAAACAAGCTTTGTGTTTTGTAATTGCAGAGAAGAACAGCATTTTGAAAATTATGCTCAGGATATTGGATAGGATTAGGACCCATATGTAACATATAGAAGTATTGATTGGTAACAGTAAACAACGTAGCTTGTTTTTTTTTTTTTTCTTTTTTTTTTTTTTGAAACCGTTTATTGCAATCTCAAACAGTTACAGGTATGGGCCTACAACCGTCTGGCCGGCCGCTAAACGTAGCTTGTTTTTGAGTGGCATCATATCTCTGTGCTGTCACTCAGAATCCTGAATTGAAGAACATTCCTGTTATTCACTTTTTACTTGTCTATAATTTCATATTGTGTATGGCCCTCCAAAATTATCTGCAGCTGCTTTCAACTGATATTTAGGAACAGATTAGTAAAGAGAGAGACTTGTATATCAAGGCTTCTCCTCTTTTTGGCAAATGTAAAAAAAAAAAAAAAAAATAACTGCGCTCCTGTCACATACCTTCCCCATCCTGTATGCCTTTGCTCCCCATCCATCCTGAAGCAGTGCTCTCCGCTTTCAATTGGAGGAGAGAGCCAATGCTGCACTGACTCTGAGCCTTGTCAGAGCAGTCTGGAATTCTTCTATTAAACAACTTTTGTTTCCCACTGTTGCTATGTTATATTATAGAATAACCAGATTTAGAATCTACTAATCACAATAGTGGTGCTCAACCAGAGCCATGAATATATAGCATGGGTCTCCAACCTTTGCTGTAAAGAAATCTACTTCTGATCAGTGAAAATCTTCGTCAGCTACTGAAGGCCATGTAACTCGTGCATTGTCACTAGACACCCCTTCGTCCAGCTTCATTGACTATAAACCTAATGGTCATGGAGCCCGATACTATGGTTTGAACAAAATACTGTAACTAGGGGTACTATTATAGGGCTGCCGTGTGCTTCAGTGAGTTCATGATCTGTGGGGATGTATGAACATGTGTGTCAATGAATGGGATATATGTGCATGGGTGACTGAGAGCCTGTGTCATATGTACTTGTGGTACAGGACATACCTTTCGCCATATGTGGCACCCTTTCATGTACAACACAAACACGCAACCATCTATTTTAAATGGGAGAAATTTAAAGTGCAGAAAAATGTTTTGCAGAAGGGTTCGTATTAAGTAACATTTTTCTGCACTTGATGGAACATTTTATGCAAATTTGTCTCATTTTAAAATAATGGCTATATTTTTCAGTTACAACTATGGCAGCACATTTACCAGCCACTAGGTGCAAGATGCCTGCTGTGTGTAAATGCGACGCTTTGAAATGGTAGACAATTCAACTAAAGAGTTAATTTTATGTTTACATGCATTACATAAAATTATCATTTTAATTTTATCCCATGTCAAAGTGTATTTGCAAACAGCAGGCATATTACTCCCAGTGGGCTGTACACATGGTGCTCTATTTATCACCGGTAAATACAAACATTTGTTTAAGAGTGAGGAATTTAAAGTGAAGAAACATGCTTCATAAAAAATTTCCCCTGCTTGCAACATTAATGCAGCAGCAGAGGAGTAGTGGGAAGCCATACATAACATGGCTCGTCTTCCTAATGATAAATCAAAAATCCTGGCCGACTTGTGGAATGAAGAGAGACAAACTGGAGACATTTCCATGATAACAAGCATTGGCATAGCCAATAGACCTCGCCTTTGGGACCTTATGAGTTTAGCCAGAACTTTTGGCTATGTTGTAGAGAATTGTGGCTGCTGTGCATCATGTTGAAAAGTTATAATAAAAAGTGTTAAGCATATTTGTTACCTTTATACAAATGAGGAAGACATTATATACAACTGAACAACTTGATTAAATAAAGATGTCTTGCTGTCAGTGGGTGCTGATGAAAGTAAACTATCACGTGGCATGTGCTCTGCAGCCTTGAGGGTTGTCATAGGATCGGTTCCAATATTGCACCGTATGTGTAACCACTACCATTTTTGCAGAGAATGGACATGATGCCCAAATAGTTAAGCCATGTGCCCAGGATCACGCCATGTGGCGATGGTGGGATTGCAGCTCTAATCTTCAGCTTTTATAACCTATGACACTCTCTCCTCTCAGAAGAGCCATAACATAAACTTTAGAAATGGCTGATACAGGCTGGCCTATCGAGTACTCATGAGCATTTGAAGTTACCTCCCACATCTCAAAGGCACGTGTGGTTCAGAGTCACATGTTAAGCCGAGCCGGGGTGGGATACGTTTACAGAGTGACACATGAGCAGAACCTCGCATTTGTCTGACACGTTGTTGACTTTCTCCCAGCTCTACAAGCCTTGGGCGGCCTCTGCTTTTGTCAGCCCCTCCACAGTGGCCCAGGGCTCTTACTCGCCCGCCCTCTACCTTAAGGACACTGGTGCACAGTGGCGTGCAGTGTGAAGATGTTTCACGTGCGCGGACCCCTGTTTCCAGTTACCCACAATCTGACACTTTTCAAACGCATTCAAAGGTCGCGCAAGCGCCTAGATGGCATTCTGTTTGCACTCTGCGCTACAAAAACTTTCCAAAGGTATCGAGGTCCATATTTGGTTTTTTGGACCTACTGTAAAGGCTGCAGACAGCAGAGGGCCCAACAAGCTTGGCCCCGGCTTCAAGGGATGGCAAATGCTTTCTGGGTTACGTATGTTCCAAATGTCGACTCTTTCTAATTCCAAATGTGGCCCAGGCAAAATGGCAAAAAGTGCAGCTGTGCCCCCTGTAATCGCCCCCTCCTACGACATTCCCTCCAAAGATATGAAATCGCTGCTGTACTAATCTGGGGTGCATTAGTTGAACTGCAAAGTAACTGCCCTCTAGCACAATTTCAATATGGTTTCTTCCGGATACAAACCTTTATCAGTCAAACTGATTGTCACCCAAACGTCAATAAAGTAATGTAATTTTAAAAAAAGCACACAGTAGGGAGTGGATCCAAGACCGTTAAATCTTTCTTCCCACCACCAGAAACCTTTTTGCTGCCTGATTTTAATGCACGATGGACACCGGATTTATGTATATAACTACATGTATAGCACCAACACTGTGTCTTAGAAAGCTTTAGGCACTACACTGAAGCAACAATACAAAAAATATAAATATATTTTGTAATTGGACAAAGGCCTACTGTAATCAATTGACTGAGGTAACGTCAGCATTTTGTTTTTCAAATTTCGCGATTGCCCTGCATCCGGACCACTTCCAGGCACTGTACATGTGTAGAAAATGCAAAACAAACCGCGAGCGCGGCTTGATTATAATGCGCGATGGACACCAGATTTATGTATGTAACTACATGTATAGCACCAACACTATGTCTTGGAAAGCTTTAGGCACTTCACTGAAGCAACAATGCAAAAAATATAAATATATTTTGTAATTGGACGTAAAATAACACATTTCCCCGCTTAAAGGGATGGTTGCACTATACAGTCTGCAGTGGGTGAATTAGCCTTGCGAGGTATCTCATAGTCACCCCCAAACAAGTTAAGAACACGTTATTAACATCAGTCGTGATTCTTCACACCTAAAGCAACCCCCAACATCGCCCCACTCGCTTCTGCCCCAAGATGCTGAATATTGACTCGGGGTGGAATAAAGTAAGGCAGCTGCTGAGAAGAAACCATGTGTGACTAAATACAAACCCTCTTACAGACTTAGCAACCCATCCCCCCAAAGCCTTTGATAACACACCCTACATCTGTTAACAAGGCGGCAGGTGTTCAGTAGCGTATGCATATTTGCATCTGCCCACAACCAAACAGACGTGTATTTTAACTACGGTCTTGTAATGCTCGCCCTCTCACACACTGGGCACAGGGGGCGGGGCTTCACAGATAACTGCACCGGCTGCACAAACACCCACGTTGGCATACACCGTTGGCATTTATTTGTGTTGCGAATAGCCCCCACCCACAGCCATAAATAATAATAATATCCACATTTGTAAAGCGCGATCACTCGCCCGTAAGGGTCTCTAGGCGCTGGGGGCCGTTGGGAAGATTAACCAAGCTATTGCCCAGAGTCACATGGTGCTGGGCTAATCTGCCGCCGGCACCCGAAACGTGATCCCGGAGTCAGTCGCCCTGGCCGCGGCGCCACACCTGCCATGTGCCTCCTCGCTTCACAGCTGTTCTTCCCTAGGGCCCTCTTCCAGGTGCTCGAAGGCCACGTGTTCATTGCTGTGCTGCAGAACGTGCCATGTTGTGTTTGAGAGACCCGTGCATGTCTGGTGTGTATGCCTGGCCTGCATGGCTGTAGCTTGGTACAACGCAACGGGTGCAGGGTCTGTCGTGCACATTACAATGCATGTGACATCTATTAAACCAACAACAACATCAACAACAAAATCGCTGAAGTCAATCCACTGAAGGAGTTTGTGTTGGGAACACTTCCCACCCACGTTTCCGGCATGGTTATGAATTATTGGGTTAGTGACATGTTTAACACATCTCTCTGCAGCTTTTGCTGCAATGTACACTGACACAGATGAATGCTCGGCTCCCTTCGAGTCTGATTAAGGAGAGCAGAGGGAGAAGCATGACGAGGCAGATCTAATGAGTGGTGCGCGCGCCACAGCGAGGCATCTGGTTTGAATTATTGCGCACACGTCTGGGCACGATAATTAAAACCAGATGGTGCCTGTGCGGGTAACCGCATGCAATAGGCCGTGGCCGGAGCAAAGGCAGGACATGCACCCGCCTTTGCCCAATTGCGTGCTGTCTTTGTTAAAAAAGACGCACAGAAAGCCCAATAGCCTGGGACAAAACCAAAAGCACACGCACGAGCGTGTGCGAGTGTGTGGTGAGCTTTCAAAAGCCCTTACATAAAGTTGAGCAGGGCAGCGCATGCGCGCTGCGCTAGGCTCGACCTAAAAAGTAATTGTTTATTTGGAAGGTGCCCATATACAGGACTCGACCAGCAGGATCAGGAACTGGAGAGTGATTGACAAAGTCTGAACACTCAGATGAGTTCCAGAACCTAAGGAATGCACTTCAACAGTTTGTTCAGCACATACAAATGATCCACTCCCCTGTCTATAGCAAATGAGAGTAACAGATAAACATAGTTAAAATATATAATAAATAATGTTTAATGCAATTCCAAATCTTGAAAGTTTGACGGAACTTTACTATCCGGTTACTGTGTGTCCTAGTCTCACAAGAAAAAACAAGCATCCTAGTATTCAGTAGACAGAGTAGAAGAGATCTCAGAGTTAACCGTATGATGATCACAGCTTGCAGGCGATGAGACATCCTTCTGTTTGTCAGCAGTATCAAAACTAGAATTATTATTTCCAGCTGTCACATGGAGAATTCTCCCGGACTCCCACTAACACTACAACATATTTCCCCTAAAGTCGCACCCTTATTCTCAGTTCCAAACATTGTCAAAAGAGCCATCATATGTTGGCTACGTATATTTTCAGATTATTTTTGCTTGCTGACCAGTTAAACACACCTGACTCCTCCTGTTTCACCGCGCTTTGTTTTGTAGTCAAAACAGAAGCTGTTGTAGCTTTGAGTAGGTGCAGAGAACTTTGACTCACCCTTGCAAACTTTGACTCTTTTTTTCATATTAGCAAGGGCTCATTTTCTCTTGTGTGGCAACTCTTTCTCACCTCATCTCTCTCATTTCTCTGGATTCATCTTCAAAAGGCTTATCAGATGCCGTTTTAAACCACTCTGGTAATAGTCTGGTTCTTGGTTCCCTTTCTCTCAGCAATCTTAAAAAAAGAAAATATATATATTTATTGGTATTTCAGTAGTATACATATCAAAAGTATGCACAGGAGGGGAGGAGCCAAGATGGCGACCGGGACGGCAGCGTAGGCTCCCGGCTCCGTGAACCTCCACATCCCGCACAGATATCCTGCATGTGATCCTCAGCCTGCGCTACATGCCCGTGTTGGTGATTGAGAGCAGCAACCGATCGTGTGATCCTGAAGTTTCTGGCGGCGGTACCGCCTGAGAAATGTTCATTTGAAGTTTGCGGCCTGTGCAGCCCTGGAGCCGGGACCTCGGGTGGACAACATGGTCGGGCGGCAGTTCAACAACAGCGGCCATTGGTGACCGGGTGGAGTCGGAATACCGAAGCGGAGCGAATATTGGCCTGAATCTCGCTGTGGTCGCTCCTACCATCGAGCGTGGCGTAACGGGTGCATACCCGGGGTGACGATTCCAGGGTCTTTCGGCGATTGCCTGGGCCCTCGCCAGTGAACTGATCGGACGCGGCCTGTGGCTCGTCCTGATTTGCGCGGGCTGCTCCCGGTTTTCGCGTGCACTGGCCAAGGAGGAGAACGACTGTTACCTGTGACCACACACTGGATGCATATTTTGCCTGCCTCCGGAACCCTGTTTGCAGTGACATGGAACTTGATGCGCTTGTGCCTGAGTCCCGGTTCCCATCTGGGGTGGCCCTGCCCTGCGGCCATCTTGATGGGATGGACTCTATCATCCTGTACATTGGGTCACAGCAAGATTGGGAGTGTGTGGCGCAGAGGAGCGTAGCGGAGCGAGCGCAGGGGGCTGTGCTGGGGTACGGTGACCTTCTCGACGCTCTCGGAGCCCTTCATTCCACCCTGGTTCACGGCGCCCGGGTATTGGGGAGGAAGCTGGATGGTATTGCGTCAGCGTCGGAACAGTTGTGGTCTGCCTGTCCCCAGGTACACAAGGATCTGCTTCACCCTACACAGGAGGAAAGTAACGTGACCGCCTCTGTGAATAAGGGACAGCTGGAAATTTCGGACACTGTGGCAGCGTGTGGTCGGCTGGCTGTGGGGTCGGCCTGTTCCGGAGATTTTGGACTTGAGCAGAAGGTGGTGACTTTGTCCCATGCGCGGCCTCCGGCGACCCAGGCGATCTTCCCGCAGCGGTCGCCTGCTCTGGCTGATTCCTCCTTCCTGGACCTTGTGTGCGGCGCAGGCCCTGGGGCAGTACTGGGAAAGGTGATCTTCCATGACGATGACTGTGTTGGTGTTCAGAGACATCCTCCCTACATGTGTGTGTCCCTTCCTGGTCTTCTTCGGACGCTCCTCTTCCTTGTAACTTTGGACATGATAATGGGTCGCTGGGTATGCATTGGTGGATTCGCAAAGCGCGGCCAAGGATAAGGCTGATCCTTCAGAGGTTGTCATTTAATAGGCGGGCGGGCTTGGGGGTTGTGTGCTCTCACGGCATAACTAATAGTGTAGTCTGTGAATAATGCTCCCCATTTCTCTTAGACATGGTCGAATTTTTGTTGTTTACTGTTTGTTTTGGGGAGGAATATATTGTGCGGGAGGGAGAAGCCAGGGGCATGGTTGAAGGCCCTCCTCCAGTTTATTACTACTCTCTCCCCTTCTCTGTTAGGGGGGGTTTCCTCTCTTTCCCCTTTTTCTCTGTTTCTTCTATATTTCGGGTCTGGTTCTGGGGCGACAGGCACACTGCGGGGGGGGGGGCCGTAGTCATCTGCAGAGGTGGGGGGTTGGGGGAGGGGCTTCTTTAGTCCTTTACTTTGTTCCTATGGCCTCCTTTTTCTTCTCTTATTCTTCTTTGTCTTTCTTTTCTGGGGTCAGTACGGTAGGTTTCCTTCGTTGCCAATCATTGTTTTTTATTTGTGCATCAATTTCCGTGATGTCTTCTGGGTCCTAGGGCAGGGGACTGCAGGCGCAAACGGCTCGTGACATTCCTCCACATCCTGAACCTCCTGTTTCAGCGCCAGTGACTTGATAGATTGCTGTTCATTGTTGACGTTCACTACTCTGCCTGCCATTTTTCGCTGCTGAGAACTTGATTGGCACCTGATCCTTCTATCCCTTATTGTAAAATGAAAACCTTTTATATCCTGGTTTCCCCTTTGGGCTGTTCACTGGACTAGAGTATACTAGCATGGAGAATCTGCTTCCCGAGGTGCTGCGTGTGATTAAGATTTGCTTGCTGTTACTTTAACTGCTTAGCGGCCGGCCCCGAGGGTTGTAGGCCCATACTTGTCTTTGGTTGCAATGTCAATAAAGGTTTTTCAAAAAAAAAAAGTATGCACAGTATCGCTGTCAATTATGTCCATATCTAGCAATATAGCCCTCCACAGGATGACTAATGTTGCTGTGTGGGTTTTGCGAACAATTGCATTAAAAGTGTACAATACCAAATGCCTTGAACACCACTTGAAACTCAACATAATAAAACAAACCAAATTGCATTGAAAGACACCCCTACCCCCCCCCCCTTGCTCTGCATGTTACATGTTTCACATTTCGAAGGATACCAAACGATGCAGGTAAGCCGCAGCATTTCACCCCCAGCCTGTCTTAAGCTATCTTTATCAGTGTCCAAACTCTAAATTATGTCATCCTTCCCCCACCATAGTTTGGGAGCGCTATACCTGGTTGGTTTCCTCATCACTCTCGCCTCCGCTGTAGGGCAGCAAAGCAGACTCCATCAAGGTCATGGATCATGGCACCCCATGCCAGCAGGTCGTCCGCCAGCCTATTATCTTGCTTCACTTTTATTATTTGCTCCTCCTCCGCCCAAACCCATTCCTTCATATCCCGCTGCCAGTCTGCAGGCAGGTGGACGGGTTAAGGGGGCAGAGGGGCTCGGGCTCAACCGTCTAATAGGTATGCGTCTTTTGGCGACAGTCTGTTCAAGCCATGCTAATTTCCTACTAAGCTTCCTGTTCTTAGCAGGCACCGACCTCAGTAGGCACTGTTTCAGTTTTCTAGGTATTGCCCACCCCGTACTTTTATGAAGGTGCCCGAGGGCCTCCGCTCCGTAACAAACAATTGGAGGACAGCTCCATAAAACATGAAAGAAGTCTGCTGTTGTGTACCTGCAGCGTGTGCACTCCACGTTCCTAGATGGGTATATTGTGTGCAGGTATTTGGGTGAGAGGTAAGCACTATATTGCATTGATTGAAACTGTGCATCGGCGGAGACTGCCTGCACTCCCCTATGTATCCTAATCCGCTCCTCCGCCATTATTGAGAAATCACAAACCCGTTGCCACGTCCTCTCAACCTCTCAACCTTTTATTCTTTTTTATTTTAATTTTGGTATTTTTCAACAACAGCAATACAACATAGCATTCAGTGCAAATCAACCCTGCAATCAAATTACCCTCCAACCCACTACCCCTCATTGTACTCTGCTCATAAAGTAACAATATCCCTTACACCAAGTGTGTAAGCAAGAGTATCTGATAAATTATGTTCATCCACTTCATGTGACCCCATCAACAGGTTCAGTGTTACTATCTTGATGAGCGCACAAACAATTCCTAATCCGAGTCAGAATCCAGAGCCCCACTTGTTTTAAAGTTCTCTATTATTTGTCTCCAGGCTGCCACAGCCTCAGGGGCCTTTTTATCAGTGCACAAAATGCGTATGATGTTCCTCAGCGGTTCCACATTCCAAAACATCACATACCAATAGATCTACACATGGTACCCAGGTCCCCATCCGACCCATAGCAACTCTGCGCTTCGCTAGAAGCAGCGTAAATTGTAGACATTTGTAAGACATTTTACGCCCTCTGGGTTTCTTTATTATCCCCAACAAGCATGCATGAGGTGTCCAGGGAATTTGAATGCCCGTGACCTTACCTGCTCTGGGAATTACCTCCCTCCAGAAATTCAAAACTTCGGCACAGTGCCAGGCCAGGTGGAGGAAGCCTGTGTCATCCTCTCTACAATGCACACATCTCATTGTCTTAGTAGGATCTATCCTATGCTGCCCTATGGGGGATATGTTGGTACGATGCAAGTAATTAGAGTGCACCAATTTGAATCTATGACTACAGAATACTCACCTCACCATGCCGCATGCAAGGTCCCAATCCTTCTCAATTGGTTCACCCAGATCCCCCTCCCATGCTACGCTGTTACGGTAAGTAGCTTAGTGGCATCTTCCTTAATTTCCCTATATAAAAGTGTAACAATATTTCTACCCTCCTGCCATCTAATCGGACCTCCCAGCGTGTGAAAGGCAGGTTGTGCAGCCTGATATGCATTACATATTTCCCTCACCGTGCTCTCCAACTTGGCATAGTAGGGAAACTGCCCGAGCCCCACCTGAAAAGCATCCCGTGCGTCTTAAAATGTAAAGAAAGCTTCCCCTGAGAAAAGATCACCTACCAGGTGGCATCACCCCGCTTTCCACCCCATCATGGATATGTCCCATTCTATGGCCCGGAAGGGTTCAAGGTCTCAAATACATAGTTCTCTCTCGAAGAGGGTCCTACTTAATAGTTTTGTGACATCTCCTCCCAGACCCCAGCTGTGTGCCTCACCAAATAGGGGACCGATTCATCCGCGTGACCACCCCTCACAAGCAGACGCGGTAAGATGCTCTCACCAGTCATACCCCCCAATAATCGCTTCTCCCAGTTGTCAGTCTCAGCCAACCATTGAGCTGCATGCTGAAGGTGTGTTGCATAATATTAAAGCTGTATATCCGGCAGCGCCAGACCCCCCCCCCCCCTCCATGTCTCTTTTCAGTACCGCTAACGCAACACGACTGCGCCCGCCAGCCCATACCAATGCAATTAGTAAACTATCCAGGCACTGAAAAAAGTCCCTCCTAAGGGGAAACAATGAATTCTGGATAAGATGTAAACAACCGTGGAGAAATACCATCTTTGCAGTGGCCACGCGCCCAATCACTGACAAAGGCAATGTCTTCCAGAAGGCAGTAGACCCAGCCAAACCCCTCAGTGCCCTGTCCACATTAAGGTATCTGTATGAGTCGACTGTGTGTGCCACCCACAGCCCCAAATAGCGAAAGCCTGTTCTCTCCCAACTAATCCCGAGGCCAGGCAACTATTCGGGCAGCACCGCAACCAATCTTCTCGATGGGAGTAATAAGGTCTTATTAATATTGAATTGCAGACAAGATACGCTACCAAACTCCCTCATAAGTTATGCAGGCGTGAGATCGATTCCACAGGTGTGTGTAGATAAATCCGTGCATCATCTGCATATAAAGAAATAATGTGTTTATGTCCTCCCACCTGTATACCCCAAGGCTTCAGTTCCCTGCGCAATTATATCGTCATGGGCTCCACGGCCAAGGCGCACATGAGTGGCGAGAGAGGCCAGCCTTTCCTAGTGCCCCACCCAACCACCCAGGCCTCGGAGAGTTCACCGCACACCTGTAGTCTCACCACAGGGTCCTTATATAACAGTTGTATTGCCTCGAGCACTGCCATAAGAGAAATCCCGCTAACAGTATCGAAAGCCTTCTCTAGGTATATTGACATTAAGGCCATATCCTAATCACTGCCATTGGTTTCATGCAAGACATGCGTCTGTGTCCGGAGATAATGGGTCATACTACGAGCTGGCATAAAGCCGCATTGATCCTCGTGAACCAAGCCAGTCACCACCTCACGTAACCTGTTAACTAGTATTTTACAGAGTACTTTAACGTTCGAGGCATGTGGGCTGCTGAATTCATATCTGTGCATAGATCGCCGCCTACTGCTGGGTCCGGATGTTTGCACGTTGTTGTCCTGGAAGAGTCTTCGAAGTATCCTGAGATAGGTGACTCCTCCCCTGGACCACAGTGCGCATGGGCATCCTCTCCATCCTCAGATTGTTTTTTTCCGCCATTGGGTTCGGATGTGCTTATCTTGACTCAAGTTAGGGAAAACTTTTTTCAGGCCAAAAGGCCTTTAGTTCGCGTCGGTACTGTTCCCGATCGGTATCGACAGTTACTTGTTAGTTTACTGACTTCAAAAACAACTTTTTCGCATCATATCCGACCATCGAGCCACATCGACGATGGAATCGAGGACACCATTCAAGCGGTGTCCTGTTTGCAATGCGAAATATCCCCATGTCGACGTCCACCCGGTGTGCAACAAATGCCTTTCACCGGACCACGACGAATCCACATGTATGGCCTGTGCCCGATTCCGATACAAAAAGACTCTCCGGAATCGACGAGCAGCGAGACTTGAAGCGCAGCAAGCGGCACCGGCCCCGACCAACATCTTCAGCGCCGAGGACGAAGATGTGGAAGGCGTGGAGAACCTACCCTCCAGCCCCGCTTCCGAACACAATTCCGGATCGGAAGACATCGAAGAACAACTCTTTCACAGGGATGAAGCCGACACCGAGGTAGGAGACTACGATGAGGCCTTAGGGGCCGAAGAAAGTAGCTCCGGTGACGAGCAAGGCCTACCCGTACAGACGGAGGATATCCCAGTGCGTCAATCTATGGCTCCGGTCGAGGGATCGCCTTCGGGCCTTACCCAAGACCTATCCCGCAGTTCTTCGGCCCCGCCCTCTGGCCCGGCCTCGGACATTCAGCGACAGCCATTAGTACCCAAAACGACTGGTTTCCCTTCCTCGAAACCGAAACCGAAAGTCGTATCGGTTCCACAGAAACCGAAACTGAAAGTGACACTGGTCGGATCGAAGCCCACTACACCTTCGACGCCAGCCAAACCCGTCGGCACCGACCGCACCAAACGGGACTTCGGTGCCGAACTCGCAGCACGGAAAAAGGCCATCGGTACCGACAAACCGCCTCGGCCCCCGGCACCGAAACAATCTGCTCCGGCCACTAAGGTCAAAATGGCCGCTGCCTCGCACACCACTTCGAAAGCAGCACCGAAGGCCCAATCATCGACGCCTTCGACAGCTACTACCTCTCCTCGACTTGATGACCTCGTGGCCCCAAAGAAGTCCACGCCTGCCTCTACAGAACCGCTCGGCGCCAAAGAACCGTCGGCGTTCCAGGTGCGACAAGTTGCAGCGTCCTTGCAACGCGTCAAAGAAAAGGCAGCCCTCCAGGACACGTCCGGCTCCGAGCCGAAAAAAGCTCAAAAAGCTTCTCCAGCACCACCCCACATCACTTTTGGCCTGCCGCCATCCACGGCGCCCAAACTGTTTGAAATAAGAACACGTGTCACCCAAACTAGGATCACACCTGCCGAACGCTCTCCTACAGAGACGTCACCGTCCCACATCATCGATGCCGACACCGGCAGAATTATGCTCCACAAGCGGAGAATATCTTCCGAACAAGCTTTGGACTCCTACCGGATCCCGCTAAAGAAAAAGCTGCCAGTGGATTCGGAACCAGTTCTTTACGAACGTCTCCATACCTCTTACCCACATCCACAGTCCTTCTCTCCAACACCCTCCGAAACCGACGTTTTGGAGGACTACATGGGTGACAACGTCCCCTACCCCAGAGCGACGGACCCTGAAGGCCAACAGGACCCTGACCAGGCTTGGGATGACCCTGTAGACCCGGGTGCAACTATGGATACACAGGACACGCAGCTATATGGCGCGAAAACGTTCCCCACAGAGGACACTGCCGCATTCAACGCCCTCATTGAACGTGCTGGGGCCAATCATGGTGTGCAACTCCACTCTGACACAATCGAGGACGATTTTCTAATGGATACTTTCGCATCCTCAGAAAGGCATATCAAAACTCTACCCATGTTGAAAGGTGTCCTCAAACCAGCAAAGGACATTTTCAAAGAACCCACCAGGGCAAGAGTAATAAACCCCAGGATCGACAAGAAATATAGGTTGGCGCCTGGGGACCCTACGTACATTAAAGGCCAGTTGCCTCTGGACTCCATCGTAGTCGCTAATGCTCGCAAACGGGCGCACTCGCAGACAACTGGGGATGCTCCTCCCCCGGACAAAGAGTCCAAGGTGCTAGAGACCTCCGGCAAACGGGTTGCAGCCCAGGCAGCTAACATATGGCGTATTGCCAATACCCAGGCGCTCCTAGCTCGCTACGATCGCGCACACTATGACACATTAGAAACCCTACTCCAACATCTCCCTGACCAATACAAAGAGGGAGCAGAGATCCTCATCAGGGAGGGACAACTCCTCACAAACGCATCCATTAAGTGTGCACTGGATGCCGCAGATACAGCTGCCAGAGCAATAAACACCAGCGTCATGTTACGACGACACGCCTGGTTACGAATCTCCGGATTCAAACCTGAGGTTCAAAATAACATTCTCAATCAACCGGTCAACCCCGACTACTTATTCGGACCAGAGGTTGACACCACCCTAGAAAAAATAAAAAAGGACACAGACACTGCAAAGTCCATGGGGGCTCTCCAAACGCAGACCTTTCGGAGTGGCTCCTTTCGTGGCCCCGGAAATAGAGGAGCAGGTAGAGGACAGGGGTCACAGCAAACCTACAACAAGGGCAACACACAAAGTACCTACGATAAAAACACCCGGGGTGGATATCGTGGCTCCAGCACAAAAGGCAGAGGACGCGGATACGGCAATACCCGGTCCTCCCCCAAGAACAAACAGTGACGCCCTCTCCCTTCCTCCCGACCACATAACACCTGTCGGGGGAAGGCTACAAAGGTTCCTGTCCACGTGGAACTCCATCACCACGGACAGGTGGGTCAAAGATATTATCAAACACGGTTACTGCCTAGAATTAACCTCCACTCCACCCACAATACCGCCAAAACACCGTCCTATGTCCTCAGAGCACTTAGCGCTATTACAGCAGGAAGTGCTAAGTATGCTGAAAAAAGGCGCAATAGAGGTCGTACCCGTCCACGAGCAAGGTACGGGGGTGTACTCCCTATACTTCTTAATACCAAAAAAGGACGGGTCACTCAGACCTATACTAGACCTGAGACCCCTCAACCGAAACATTCTCTCAGAGCATTTCCACATGCTCACCCTACAACAAGTCCTCCCGCTGCTCAAACAGGGAGACTTCCTGGCCACGCTAGACCTCAAAGATGCGTATTTCCACATACCCATTCACCCCTCACACAGAAAATATCTCAGGTTCACTATTCAAGGGCAGCACTACCAATTCAAGGTTCTTCCCTTCGGCGTGACAACAGCACCCAGGGTTTTCACAAAGTGCCTAGCTACTGTGGCTGCACATCTACGGAGGCAACACATTCACGTCTACCCTTACCTGGACGACTGGCTTGTTCAGGCAAAGTCAGCCCAGCAATGTGCCAGCCACATGTCCCGCACCATTCACCTTCTTCACAGTCTAGGGTTCTCACTAAATTACCCGAAATCACATCTCCAACCCACACAACAGTACCTAGGTGCGACCATAGACACTCTGGCAGCCACAGCTCAGCCAAATTTAGTGAGGATCACCAGCATGCAAATGCTGATTTCCAAGTTCAAACCCCAACACTCCCTTCCCGCGCGAGTGTTCATGCAGTTGATAGGCATGATGGCCTCCTGCATTTTCATAGTCCCACACGCGAGACTACATATGCGCCCGCTTCAGGAGTGCTTAGCACGTCAATGGAATCAGGCTCACGGGCAACTAAAAGACCTAGTGTTGGTGAGAGCGGTCGAGCATACAACTCTCTGCATTGGTGGAATCCACAAAACCTTTGCAAGGGCCGACCGTTCCAAGAGCCTGTTCCACAAATAATACTGACAGCGGACGCGTCTCTCCAGGGATGGGGAGCTCATGTACTCAATTACACAGTGCAGGGACTATGGACAATACAACAAAAGAAGATGCACATCAACCTTCTAGAACTGATGGCAATCTTCCTGGCAATGAAAGCATTCAAAGTACACTTGTGCAACAAAGTCGTGTTGATCCGGACGGACAACATGACTGCCATGTACTACATACAGAAGCAGGGAGGAACACACTCTCCACAGTTGTCTCATCTGGCTCAGAGCATGTGGAAGTGGGCCATTCAGAGGAACATGTTCCTCATGGCGGAACACCTCCCCGGCAAGGACAACCAGATGGCGGATCTGCTCAGCAGACACAGCCACCAGATGCACGAGTGGGAGTTACACCCATCAGTACTCCAACCGTACTTCCAGCAGTGGGGTCATCCAGAGATAGACCTATTCGCCACAAGCGAAAACGCAAAATGCCAAAGCTTTGCCGCCAGGTTCCCACATCCGCAGTCGCAGGGCAATGCGATATGGATGAACTGGTCCGGCAGATTTGCGTACGCTTTTCCACCAGCACCATTGATACCGCTGGTGGCACGCAAACTCAGACAACACTCACTAACACTCGTCCTGGTTGCTCCAACATGGACACGCCAACCATGGTACACCACCTTTCTCGAACTTTCCGTGGTGCCGCATCAAAGGCTGCGGATCAAACCCGACGCAGAACCATGGAGAGATTCAGCACCCAGATCCGCAACAGCTGAACCTGGCAATCTGGCTCCTGAAGTCCTAGAGTTTGGCTACCTAAATCTGCCACCTGACTGTATGGACATCATTAAGGAAGCTAGAAGACCCACTACCAGAGCTTGCTATGCAGCCAAATGGAAAAGGTTCGTCATTTATTGCAATAACAATGACATTAACCCGCCAGACGCATCCATCCAAAACATAATTTGTTACCTCTTACATCTATACCGATGCAATCTGGCATACACCTCAATACGTGTCCATTTGACCGCAATATCAGCCTATCTCCAGAACAGGCAGCACCTCTCTTTATTCAGAGTGCCTGCCATCAAAGCATTCTTGGAAGGACTCAAACGTGTAATTCCTCCAAGCCACCCACCAGCTCCAATGTGGAACCTCAACTTGGTCCTCACACGCCTGATGGGTCCACCCTTCGAACCTCTACACTCATGCGAGATTCAATTCCTCACCTGGAAAGTAGCTTTCCTAGTAGCGATCACTTCTTTGAGGAGAGTTAGTGAACTCCAGGCACTAACCGTTCAAGAGCCATTCATACAGGTTCACGCCAACAGGGTCGTACTACGTACCAACCCCAAATTCATGCCCAAGGTGATATCGCAGTTCCACATGAATCAAACTATTGAACTGCCTGTTTTCTTTCAAAACCCACAAACTGTCGCAGAAAGAGCACTCCATACACTGGATGTAAAGAGAGCCCTCATGTACTATATAGACAGGACTAAAGTCTTCAGGAAAACAAAACAACTTTTCGTTGCCTTTGCCCCACACCACAAAGGTAACGCCATCTCCAAAGCAGGTATAGCCATATGGATCGTTAAATGTATTCAAATTTGCTATCAAAAAGCTAAACGCACATTAACGATTCCCCCACGAGCCCACTCAACACGTAAGTTAGGGGCCTCCATGGCTTTCCTGGGAAACATTCCTTTGCATGATATATGTAGAGCAGCCACCTGGTCCACTACACATACATTTACCAAACACTATTGTGTAGATGTGCAATCAAAACAGCAGGCAGCTGTAGGACAGGCTGTTCTCAAAACTCTTTTTCAGACCGCTGCAGCTGGCACTGGTAGCCGCCGCTAATAGAGGGTACTGCTATATATTCTATGCACAGATATGAATTCAGCAGCCCACATGCCTCGAACTGAATATGCTACTTACCAGTATGCATCTGTTCTTTGCATGTAGGGCTGCTGACATTCATATCGCCCACCCTCCTCCCCGGCGCCTGTAGCAGCTGCAGCTCTCAGAATTACTGTAAGCATGGTCATCACTTTCTGTATCTACTCCATCACTGCCACAATGGCGAAAAACAATCTGAGGATGGAGAGGATGCCCATGCGCACTGTGGTCCAGGGGAGGAGTCACCTATCTCAGGATACTTCGAAGACTCTTCCAGGACAACAACGTGCAAACATCCGGACCCAACACTAGGCGGCGATCTATGCACAGATCTGAATGTCAGCAGCCCTACATGCCAAGAACAGATGCATACTGGTAAGTAGCATATTCAATTGAAGGTGATCATAGTCGGGATGATAGGAGGACGGATACCCTGGTGCACCTCCTGGCTTCAACATGAAATGAATGACACCGTTGCCCATGGCAGGAGGCAGGGTCCCAACCGCCCTACCCTCCAGAAACACCTCCAACTATTTCTCCGTAAGAACCAGGTAAAAACTTTGTAGGAACCGAGTGGGAACCCCCTCCACCCCTCCCCAGGTGCCTTTGACACATTAAGCTCCTTGGGTGCATGCCTCCAGAGTAACAGCTTCCTCTAAGGCTTGTATCTCCTCTCCAGGTATACAGGGAAGAGCCATTCCAGAAAGGAACCTTTTATCAATTCCGGACGATCATCCCCCCGCCCCCCAGCCTGGTATACTTTCTTGAAGAGGTCTATCAGGACCCCAAGAACATCCCAATGCCTTGTCACGTATCGGCCAACCCGTGCCTGAAAACAAAATAGAGGCGGGGATCTCAAATCCATGTTTTAATATCCAGGCTCAAAGCTGCCCAGTGTAGTCTCCATCCCTATGCAAACGTCTACGATAGTCAGTTAGTGTGTGACGATCAAGGGATTCCCAATTTTCACCTAGGGTGTGCTGGATGGCCTGTATGGTTGTCCAAACCTCCTCTGAAAATGTTCCCCCCACCTGGAACTCAGCCAATCTAGTTTCATCAGCAGTTATGTCCGCCAGCAACTGCTGGCACACCCCACATGTGACCCTATGCAAGCACCCTGCACTACAGTCTTATGTGCATCCCATTCGGTGACCCTGGGTGCAGCGGTGCCCAAATTGTCCTCCAAATATTCTTGCATGACTGTTGCTAAAGTCTCCAGACTGGCAGAATCAGTCAGTAGATCAGAGGGCATTCGCCAACTCCACACCACAAGCGCACCTCTGTCCCAGTGTCGGCCGAACATTACTGGCGCATGATCTGACAGAAATCTCTCCAGGTGCTCCACTGTATGAATCATCTCTGAATCCACTCCCACCTATAACAGTCGGTCCAATCGACTGTAAGTGTCATACGTCAGTGTGTCAATTCATTCCAACTCCTGTGAAGTGTACGTGTTGTAACTTATGTTTCCCTGCTGCTCAGCTAGAATGACTGTGGTGTGGAATGTTGGATGGATGGAATGTTGGACGTCTGTGTACGCCAGCTTTCTATCAAGCCTATATTGTCCATAACCCTAAGTAGTGGTACCGTCATCCGAGGTTTTGTGCTCAACCAGGGAGAGTGCCTATCTCTGTTCCCATTTAGGATACAGTTCAAGTCCCCCGCTCAGATTATGTGGGGGCCCCAACACTTCCCTCCAACAAGGACTGCATATTGTCAAAAAATGAGCGTCATCATTGTTTGGGCAGATCTGTTCAGAATGGTGATGTCCTCCCCGTCGAGTTTACCCTGGAGCAATAGACAACATCCCCCACATCCGCTTCACTGTCGGTATGACGATGCAGAACCCCAGGAGCCTCCCATATGGCTACGTGCATAGGATGAATATGTTGCCGTGAAGAGTTGCCCCCTCCTGTCTAATTTGTGCATCTTGTTTCCCATTAGATGTGTCTCCTGACATTTTTAAGGTCACATCAAGTTAAGAAAAGTTCCAATAGTACATAAAGTGAAGCTGGTTCTTTTGAGCTTAAGGGATGACCTTAAAAAGATCACCTGTTCTGTTTGGGGGTCAGTGCTTGGTGACATCATTGTAAAGCAACCCCAAGGGGGCCTCAGCATGCATTCTAGTCTGCAAGCTACCTGATCATAAACGTGAATAGTACAAGATCTCTCTTTTCTTTTCCATCTTAAGGTGCTACATCTCATAACCCTAGTGATCCTAATTGGGGTTCTCGATCTTTGTATGAAACGGATGGTTTTTATTTGGTGTGTGGTGACTGACTGCAATTTAGTGCTTGTGTGGGTGGATGTTGTTAAATGTGCTAATGTTGCTCCATGTTGGTGTCTATGATTCCATACTTCTGTCTGAGATTTGTATTTTTGTTTGTGGCTTCAACTTACGCTTCCTTTCATTAGGAGCGGCTATGTTACCTGTAGCTATATTTGTTCACTTTTCTGATGCTTTTGTTGACAGAGTGAAGTCCTACATTACACACATTTATATTCTTGATGGTGCATATCTACTCTGCACCCAGAAATATTTCTTATGTACTTTCCTGTATCCCCCAGGCAGTGTTGCTGTGACTGAGGCTGGTTGATGTTGAGAAGGTCTGCCAACCGAAAGGGCCAGTGGGATGTCTGGACCCTGCTTACAGCTAGACGTGAGCATGGAGCCACCGGAGAAGAACCAGGTAGGAAACATTCTAGTACACTGAGCATGAACTTTAACTTTGAGAATGCATGGGAGCACGATATGAATGGACTTTTACACATCTCTGGACATGGATGAGGATTGTAACTGCAAAACAATTGCTCTGATTGCACATATTGAACAGATTCATTGGAATTAGCCCATGTAGTAGAGGCTTGTATTTACATGGACCTTGCAGACCTAGGATTTACACACAGGTTTCTAAGGTTACTTATAGAAAAGTTATCCTGCTTATAATGTTGGGGAAATGGTCATAAACTGGGGAGTGTGGCTACAGTTAGATACTGTCCGGTTGGGTTTAGGGAGCTGAAAACCCCGAGGCCTTTTTAACCAAGCGGTTCTTGACCTACACCTTGGTCTCCACTTGTTCCCATAGATCAAGATCTCTAGTGACTATAATCCATGGCAAAGTAACAGAATTCCTGGTAGACACCATTGGTTTCACATAGTATACTTAGTATATTTTAGACCAGTAGAGACTAATCGCCAGTCAAGAGGAGATCATGTGACACAATTTTGTTCTGTCAGTGTGGGCCTCAAGGGCCCTTCCTTATGTTCCAGAGTTTAGTAGCGTCATAGTATGTTTTTTTTTTTTTTTTTGAAACCGTTTATTGCAATCTCAAGTATATACAAGTATGGGCCTACAACCTTCCGGCCGGCCGCTAGAGTGACAGGAGCACCTGACAAACTTACAAAAGGGCACTTGGCGTTGCAGAGAAGTAAATCAGGAGGCATCAACGACGTGGGCCACATGACTCTAAGCCCACAATACGGTTTCATTTTATACAAACACAACAACATAGAAAAACCACACCCGCAAGGCAACCCGCAATCAAAGGTAACCACACGTGCTCCTCAAATGAGGGACCCCAACCATCCATGGGAATCTAAAGAGGGGGAAGGGAAACAAGTCCAGGACTGGGGGAACTCTGTGCCCGGGGCTGGGGGAGGGGGTCAACTAGGGGGACGGAGCCGGTGAGGCAGCAGGCAGCAACGGTGGCTCGCAGATACCCCCGCGGTAGGCGTTCCAGGGGCCCCATATTTTCACCCACGCCCCAGGCTTGCCCCTCGCCACATACACCACCTTTTCTCGGAACATGCACCAATCCATATGTTCTTTCCAGGCCGACACCGCTGGGATCCCCACAGTTGAGCGATGTCACGCTTAGCTATCATATATCCCAGAGTCACCCATCGCGTCTGCGGAACCGAGTAATCAGTTGGTTCCCACACATTCAGCAAGCATCTCCTCGCTTCAGGCAACAGCGCGACATGCGTAACCAGACGCAGGACCTCATGCACACCACGCCAGAATCGCTCCACCTTCGGGCATTCCCACAAAATATGCAAAAAAGTCGCCAAAGCACCACACCCACGCTTACACAACCCATCCTCAGCATAACCCATACGCAGAAGCCTTGGCCCCGTCATGTAAACCCGGTGGAGTATCTTAAGCTGGACGAAACGAAGGCGAGCCGGTATGGCCACCTCCTTAGGAGAGGCCACCGCGGAAATCCAGTCCTCGTCGTCCAACTCCAGCCCGTCGGCAACCTAAGCCTCGCGGAGGCCGGTCAGCAGGCCCGAGCGGTCATTAATCAGTTTTTTGTAAATGAGGGAGATCGTGCTATCCGGAACGTGGCCATCCAGCACTCTATCCTCCAGGGGGGAAGACTCCGGGATGGAGGCGACGTCTGGGAAGACGGAGCTCAGCGCATGACGGACCTGCAAGTACCGAAAGTATTCACTGCCCTGCAGCTGAAACTCCGTCTGCAGCGTCTCGAATGTTTTAAATCCCCCTCTCGTCCAGAGGTCCCCCACTTTACTGATGCCAATCGTGTCCCACTTTTCGAAGCCCTTCGAGTTCCACTGGGAGCCCAACCGCTGAGGCGCATACAACGGCGACGCCCGGGTCAAACGGTCCTTCCACCCCATAGCTGCATTGGCCGCGTGCCACACCCGCACCATGACACGCGTGGGCCCCGTCAAGCGGGGATCCGGCGCGCCAGAGTAGAGTGCTCGATTGTAGTCGCCACCGGGCAGGAGCATCTTGTCCATTTCAAATGCCGGGTTCAAGGCGGGCCCATAGAGGCCGTGATTAATTGCAGCTAGCTGGGAGGCCCAGTAATACCGCTTAATGTCCGGGAGGGCAATCCCCCCGTCATACCACGGGAGCGTCAACTTCGCCAGGGCTATACGCGGCCTCCCGTCCCAGAACAGGCGGCGCTGTAAACTCTCCACCTCACGGAAGTAGCGCGCCGAGACTAGGTCCATAGTGTTCTGGAGAGCGTACAGGAAGCGCGGCAACGACATCATCTTAAACAATGCCGCCCGGCCGAGTGGCGAAAGCGGCAGGCGCCGCCAGCGCGCGACGTCCTCCTTCAAGCGCTGGAGGGGGGGAAGCAAGTTTCGCTCGTAGCGGGCCTCCGGGTCCAGCGTGATAAAGACACCCAGGTACCGAAACCCCTGCGAGGCAATCTGGATCGGACATCCCCGCGGGAGGACGGGAGCCTCCCCGGAAAGCACATAGACACATGATTTAGCCCAGTTTATGACAAGGCCTGAGTTACGGCCAAAGGAGCGCAGGACATCAACCAGGACAATCAGTGATTTGCGCGGGGAGGCTAGGTACAAAAGGATATCGTCAGCGTAGAGGGACACGCGGTCCTCATACTCGGGGGTCCAACGGAGACCACGGATGGAAGGGTGCCACCGCAGCCACTCCGCCAGGGGTTCCAAGGCCAATGCAAACAGGAGCGGCGACAAGGGGCAACCCTGTCGCGTGCCCCGTCCCAGCGCGAATGGGGCCGAGACTCGCCCATTCACTACCACCTGCGCTAACGGGCCCGAGTACAACAATTTGACCCAGCTGATGAATCCCGGTCCAAATCCAAATTTCGCCAGCATCGCCCAAATGTATGGCCATTCGAGCGTGTCAAACGCCATGGTGGCGTCTAAGGACGCCAAGATGGCCGGCTCCCGCACAAACGGAACACGCGCGAGCACCCCGTGCAAGCGCTGCAGATTGAGGGCCGTGTTGCGATGGGGGATAAAGCCAGACTGGTCTTGGTGGACCAAATCGCCTACCACGCTGACCAGCCGGTTGGCGAGCACCTTGGCAAGGATTTTGGGCTCCGCATTCAAGAGCGAGATAGGCCGATAGGAGGTAACCCGGTCTCGGGGTTTCCCCTCCTTGTGGATCACCACGATTGTAGCCAGACGTTGGTCCGGCGGGAGGGAGCCCCGCGAGTGGGCCGCCAGGAACATCGCGCGGAGGTGGGGTGCCAGTACGTCCGGTCGCAGCTTATACAACTCGATAGGGATGCCGTTCGGGCCCATGGCCTTGCCAGATGCGACCGAGCGTATAGCGAGGGCAATTTCGTCCGAGGTAGGAGCAGCATCCAACGACTCCCTGTCCTCCACCGAAAGGGAGGGCAGCGCGATATCTCGAAGCAGGGCATGGGAATCCGCCTCCGAGCAGGGAGAGACCGGGGAATACACCTCGCGGAAATAATCCGCGAAGCAAGAGACAATGTCTTCTGGCTCGGTGACACGTACACCATCCATCCTCTCAATCAGCGGGACCACACGACTCGCTCTCTCCTTTTTATCCAACCACGCAATCAATTTACCAGCCTTATCACCCACATCATACAGTCGCCCCTGTTGCTCTCTACTGAGGCCCCTGGCTGCCTCCGTGACGAGGGCCCTATAGGCCGCTTGCTTAAGGTGTAGAACATGCAGTGCAGCATCCGTCACCCCACTCCCCAAATCACCCTCTAATTCAGTAATTTCGGCCTCCACTCGGGTCACCTCCTCCTGCTCGCGCCTCCGGGCATGGGATATGAAGGAGAGGGCCTCCCCCCTAATGACTGTCTTGAAGGCCTCCCAAAGGGAGATAGCCGAAGGGACAGACCCCACATTCTCCTCAAAATACCGCTGCAAGGATTTAATCAGGTCAGCACGAATGGTGGGGTCGCGCAGGTACCAGGCATTGATTGGAGCTACCCTGCCCGCCCCCCTCGGGAGGACACCAAAGTGCAACAGGAGCGGGGAGTGATCTGAAATACCCCGCGCCAGATGGCGCACCTCTCCCACCCTCCCAGCATAGGCCGCAGGGACAAGGATATGATCAAGCCGCGAGAGGCTACCATGGGCACCCGAATGGAAGGTGTATTGCAGCTGCGTGGGATGTTTTAAGCACCAGCAGTCCACCAATCCCAATGTATCTAAGAGGCCGGACAGCCACGCCTGCGCCCGGGGGAGGTCCCTAGGGGGGTGACGATCCATAGTCCCAGAAACCACCGCATTGAAATCCCCCCCAACCACCAGAAGCCCACCCGGAAGGTCAAGGAGGAGGCGCCCCAGGTCCGCAAAAGTGGTAGACTGTAGCCCCGGTGGGACATACACTGAAACAAAGACAACCACTTTGCCCTCCATTCTCCCCACCAAGGCAGTGTAGCGTCCCCTCTCATCATGGCGCACCTCATCTATTTCCAGCGGGAGCGAGTTCTTAACCATGATGCCCACCCCCCGCGAGCCAGACGTGAAGCCCGAGTGGGCCACCAAACGATAGCCACGCCGATTCATGGCACAAAAGGAATTACCAATAAGGTGTGTCTCCTGCAGAAAGACCACATCTGGCGAAATTCGTTTCAGATACTGCAGGACCACACCTCGCTTAATCCTATCCCCCAGTCCATTAACGTTCCAAGACAACAAAGTCAAGTCCCTACCCCCCATCACATACAGAAGCCATCATTCGTCCCCCCGAGAGCACCTCAAAAACACCAATACAGTAAAGGGTTTGCCTTGCGGTAAAAACGAACAACACCCCACCCCAACCCACCCGTCCCAACATAACTCCCCCCTCCCTGCACCCCTGCATGAGCCCAAACAGCCCCCCCCAAAGTGCAGTGTGCCTGTCGCCCCATAGATGAAAACACTAACTAGTCCCCCAGAGGAGGAGGGAAAGCCCCCAAGAGACCCCGTACGACCTCCACGGGAGGGGAACTTACACAATCAGTCAATGATGACAATAATGTTATCCAGAGCAAGGCCTACTATTAGTCCCTCAGTCCTGATCCGGCAAGCCCTCCCCACCAACCGCGCCCCCCCCACCCCCCCGGCCCGATCCCCGGGCAAAGTGTCCAACCAGTCCCCGGCCGCCTCGGGACGATCAAAAAAGTGCGTGCGGCCATCCACCTCTACCCTCAACTTCGCTGGAAAAAGCATCGCATACTTGAGGTTCAGGTCCCGTAGGCGACGTTTGACTCCGAGAAAACTCAGTCTCTGCTTCTGGACCGCCGGAGTAAAATCAGGATAGAAGTTTACGTCCATATTGTCGAGTCTGACCGGTCCTTGTTGCCTAGAAGTCTGCAGGATAGCGTCTCTGTCCCGAAAGTTGAAGATTCGGGCAATGAGAGGCCTCGGAGGGGCTCCGATCTTAGGTCTCCCACCGGGGACCCTGTGGGCACGTTCCACTGCGAAGAGTTTACTCAGCCCCCGGGGCTGGAGACGGGTGAGGATCAGGTCCTCCACAAACAGATCCGCCGCCTCCTCCTCGTGTCCCTCCGGCACCCCGACAATGCGAACATTGTTCCTCCGGGCCCGACCCTCGGAATCTTCCAGTCGACGATCCATCAGGGCGCTCGCCTGGCCCAGTCGGCGCACCTCCTTTTGGAGGGCCGCCACGTCCGTTGTGAGGCCCGAGGTGGTGTGGGCCAAAGAGTCGACCCGGTCATTCGTCTTGGACAGATCGGCCCTCACCAGGCCCACATCCACGAGGACCGAGTCAATCTTTTGCGCCAGAGTGTCAAAGCGCTGGTCCACTGAGGCCTTCATCTCGGCGATGGCGCCCATGACGTCCCGGAGGGTCAGATCCGCGGGCAGAGCAGGAGCATCAGTCGGGCCAACAGGGGACCTACGCGGCGCCTCTGGAGATCCCTTCTGGAGGGTGTAGCGGTCCATGCTGTTAGACTGAGGGGCTGCGCCACGGCGGGTCGATTTCACCTTTGCCCGGTCGCCATCTTGTTTCGTGGACATGGCTCCAGTCCCCAAATCGTGCCAATCTCCTTGAAAGGGGCTGACAAACCAGCTCACGGGCTCCGGGGGAGGGCGACCACGGCTCCGAAGGGCGGATCACAGCTGGCGGCCGGCAGGGCACCCCGATGAAGCCACACCACCGCACGCCGCCTCGCGACCCTACCGCGCTTGGCAGCAAGGAGGGCGCGAAAGCGAAAGTGAAAGTGCGGGGTACGCGAATCGCCCAGCCTCGCCCGCCGCTGTTGTTCACTTTGTCTCCGGATCGCCCCACAACTCCAATCCGGGGGGCCGGCGTGGAGAAGGCCGCAAACCTCAATCGATGCTCCCGCCGGTGTCCGAGGTCCGATTTGGAAACAGAAAACGGGTGGCACCTCAGCTCGGTCTCACGAACTCAGTCCCCTCGTCTAGGACAGGATATGGTCAGGATTTATGCAGGAGGTCACGGAGGTCCTCGGGAGCCTCGCACCTACGCGGCCATCTTGGTTGCGCGCTAGGCTCCTCCTCGTCATAGTATGTTTTGTTGAAGTATTTAAACTGTATTAACCTCAATTTGGGGGAAATGGCAAGACATCTCACAACCATCTTGGCCTCAGAAAACTCTTAATCCTCAAGGACACACACATTCCCTTGCTACCTACACCTCCGGTGTCTCAGGGAATCCGGGGAATTAGCCACCAGGGCTCTATCTCTACGGGTTATTATTTTGTTAAGCGGTGTCATTGTGATCTTAGGTTCCCGGTGGTGTTGCTGGAGTTCATGGTGGAGCTGAGATTAGCGATAGAATTCAAACCTATGCAGGGCATACTCCTCAGTTGCTTGAGGATGTGATTTAATGTGGCTACCTGTCCATGCATCCCTTACTTTAGAAAGCAATCTAATCCCATGCCTTAAAGCTTGCCAGGAATGATAGATAAGAGAGCCAGGTGCTCTGCCACTGAGAGGTTTCCCATGTGATTCTTTTAAACCATTGGATGTACTTCAAGGCTGTCTGCCAGCAAGTGAGTGGGGTCCTGGCCCACTCAGGCATACTCTGGAGACAGAGGAGCCACACAGAACTACCTTAAGATCCCAGGATTGGAGAAGATCTGTGTCTCGCCTTTGCATTGTGTCATGGCAGTTTTTGAAGACCCAAATGCACAGTAGTAAGGGTGGTCATCCTAGACACCAAGATCCCAATGTTATGGTGCATCTATGCATTTTGAGAGTGAGACTTGTGGCTGAGTACCCGCCCAAAGAAATATCCTTAAGGAGGGTATTTATGTCTGAAACAAGGCTCACAGGAATGGAGCATGGGTAATTTTGAAGCATGTATAGGGATCGCAGAAAAGGGCCCCCTTGCCCATTATAGATGGGAGTATATTCTCACTGGCTGCCAATTCGTTCTTAACTTCATTCAGTAGTGGGGCAATGTTTAGGTCCCAGCATTGCTTTGGATCTCTGCAAATGTTTATTTAACATGATCATTGGATTGACTTACTGCCGGCTAGGCTAGAAAATCAGGATGACGCCAGACATTGCTAACATATTGTGACTTTGACCAAGTAAGTTGAAAACTTGTACTGACAAGAAAAAAGAAAAAACATCATGTGTTTTTGTGGCAATTGGCCACTTCCTATGTTTGTCTCAAGAAGTATCATTATCTTGACATATTCAACATGCTCTAGGAGAGTTGCATCCCATGCTGCCGCCATCGTGTACTTGCGGATCCCCATGGTATCCTAGCACCCTAATAACCCTTACTTGCGCCAAGGGATCATTGTTTAAGGTTTGGATATATTTTGGGAACAGTGGACCAAAATTGATTTTCTGCAGCCTTTGGAGTATTGAAGGCCAATGTTCTGAATCAAATTCCTTTTTAAAGTCAGTAAGGATTAGGGTTATGGGGAGCTCAGCCGCTGTAGCAAGGGCTACTTGCAAATTGCTAATGGAGTGACGGGCCCTGTGATTCAGCATAAAGCTGTTCAAATCTACGTGGAAAAGAATTCGTAGTAACCTTACTAGCCTATTAGCCAAAATGTTGGCAAGGATTTTGTTTTCAAATGCCCCTCCTACCGCTCGATCTCAGTGAGATCAAGCGGTAGGAGGGGCATTCACTCGGGCTTTTTCAAGTGTTGGGGATAACCACTATCGTTGCACCACGGTGTCACTAGAGAGTACCCCGCACTTCCTCTCATCCTGATAGATTGCCAGGAGATGAAGAGCCACTGTCAAGCAGTATTTCTCTATTGGGACAAGGAGTTCTCCCATTCCTCATAGACATAGTAACCTCCTGTACTTCCTCTACCGAGATTAGAGCATTAAATTCCCATCTCTGCTTTTAATCTGATTTGCTTGTTATCAAATCCGCAGCTTTTGGGCACGACCTTACTTGTTTGGTGGGCGGCGAGTGGGCGAATCGGCTGCTCGTAGAGATGGCTATAGTATGTTGCGAAAGCAACTGCAATTGGACTGCCATCACAAACTAAATCCCTTCCCTGTTGTTGTGATGGATGTGCTCGATTATTCGAGCTTTGAGCGCTTGCATCACCAGCCAGAACAGTTTACCCGCTTTATCTCTCATTTCATAGATCTAGTGTTTAGTGGCTTCCCACAAGAGCATAGCAGTCTTCAACTGGTGCTGATGAAGGACCACTGAGACTGCCACAAGTTGTCTAAGGATTGAGTCATCCTGAGACTGGGAGGTACATTGGTCGAGATCAAATATTTCCACCTTAAGGGCATCCATCTCCTGATCTCTTTCCCCTGTAATTGTTGCCTCAATCCAGCTACGAGCGACTGTCATAAAGGCTTCCCAAACTATTGCTGCCAAGCCAACAATATTATCAAAGTAGAAGGTTACCTCATCCCTCAACCTATTAGAGAAGCTATCATCAGTTATCCACCTGCCGTTAAAATGCAAAGCCCCCGTGTTCCTGCGGGACTACTCCTAATGTGTAGTTCTACTGTGTAGGGATTGGACAAACCTCTTGAGAGCACCCTCACCTCCTCACCTCCTGAACTTCTGCCACATCTGCAGGCGGTATAAGAAAATAATCTAAAGGTGAGAAAGAAGAGTAGGAGTGTGAGAAAAATGCATGTTGCTTGTTTGGATGCCATTTTCTCCAAACATCACAAAACCACAGTGAACTTTCCCAATTTGCACGGAAAGTTGATCTGATCATTGCCCTGCTACTGAACACATCAAGCATAGGATCCAGCTCTGCATTAAAGTCTCTGCCAAGTAACATTGTGCCTGCTGGTGCCTGCACAAGACGTTCAGGAGGGTCTTGAAGGAGTTCTCTGTCAAAGTGGTGGGGATGTGAAAGCTTGCAATATACCAGGTTTGTCCCTCTAGGGAACTCTTAATCATTATATATCTACCTAGTGGGTCTGTGTACATCAGGCAGGAGCAGCGGTAGCTGGATGACAACTTCCCTCACCTCACTAGTGTACCCAACGTGAAAGACTCTAGTGTGTCCATAGCGAACCAGAAAGTTGCAGTTACTAACCATTAGGTGAGTCTCTAGTATCAGGAGAACATCTGGGGTCTGTTTTTGGCATAGTTTAGAACCACCCTCCTCTTAAACTTATTCTTGAGTCCATTAACTTTATAAGACAGGATGCAGTATTGTTTGTCTAGGCATGTATTTGTCATGATGGGTGTAGTATGAAGCAGAGGAGAAGACATATTACTAGGCAATGTGAACCAAAACAGCACAAATTAAGCCTTTGTAAGCAGGTACATCCAACAAACACATCCCACCAACACCTAATTTTACACTTCAAGTATTAATCGCCCTGTTACTTAACATCCAATAACTATTGAGGTGGAGAAATCCAGGTTAAGGTGGAACCCCCCCCCCCCCCCCCTTGTAGGGGATAACAGCCTCTCACCTCGAGCACAGACTGTACTATTAGTGCGATTCAAGGAACATAGCCAGTAAATTGCCATTCAACAGCATGATGCTGTGGCCAGGGGAGCAGGGGCAGCTCCTCTGCCAAGGCGGAGGAGTGTCACCCTACTGCCTTTCAGCACTACAAAAAGGAAAATTAAAATGATAACGTGAGGTTATTATCATTTTATTTTTCAGTGCTCGAGCAGTTTTGCGAGGCTGGGCTGGACAGCTCACGAGGGAGTAGTGGTGGCACTCTCTAAGTGCTTATAACGTAACTGCCAGCCAAAGAGTCATGCACACTTTGCATGTTCTCCACCCAAGCTGTATTACAGCCTGGTTGGAAAACATTCCCAGGCTCCCATTCCCTGTCGGCGCTCAGACCAATCACAGAGCTGCATTGTAGTGTTTGGATTGGCTTAGGAGAGCCTGAGGTGCTTCCTGTTCGCACAGAAGCCAGGAAGAGGATGGAGAACACGGAGAAGAAGTGGTGACGGCCAGCCAGCCAGCCGGCTGGCTGGCAGGCAGGGAAGTGATCTTTATTTGTTGTTTGTTTTTTAAATCACCCCTCCCCCCAGCCCACTACTGCTTCCCAGGAGCAGCCACCACTGCAGGGGAGGCTGTCTGCCTCTGACCCTAGCTGCATCAAGTCAGGTGTCCCCATCCAAGAGAGACTGCCACTGGGTCTAGCAAGTCTAAAACCAATATGGGTTAGTTTGTTAGGAGCGGGCTACCCCAGCTCCTTGAGGCACCCCGTCCTGGGTTTGGGCCAGACCCGGGTTCCCAGTCTCTGGAGCGAACTAATTTCCATTTTTTGACTCACCCAGAAGCAGACTTGGCCCTTCCTCTGTGCCTCCGACGCCTATCTTTGGAGGGAAGAACTGCCTGCCGCAAGTCAGACCCAAATGATGGCAGCTTTTCCCATTGTCATAGGTGCTCTCTCTTCACTCCCCTCTAGGCCACCTAAGTGTTCTAAAAAACAAATTTCACCCATGATGGGTAGGCTTAAGCTGAGCTAGGTATAGGATAGTATTGTATTGTAATTTCATTTATATAGAGCTTACTACACCTGACGAGGCGTCAAAACGCTTTTTCAGCGAGTAGCACGCTACTCCGGAACCCATAAAGGATTAGTGGTGAATTAGTATAGTGAAATATGAAATTAATTAGAATGGTGTACATGTTAGTCTGTTATTTGGAATGAAAAGGAAAGTGGAGGGATAGAAGAGGGAAGGATTTAGAAATCATATTTTTTGTTTGTTTTGGAGCTCATAGCAGTAGGAGGGTGTTTGGGATGAGTAAAAGGCAGGTGGAGGGGGGAGAGTCAGCAGATGGAAGGGTTTAGAAAGGCTTATTTTGGGGATCAGAATAGTAAAAGAGGTACGAGAGGATGCAAGGAGGGGTAGAGTATGGGAGAGTAGAAAAGGTTATTTTGGGGAACGTAGTACTGGTATGGGGTTTGGGATGAATGAGAGAGTGGAGGTGTTAGAAGATATATTGATAGAGGTATAAGATGAGAAATAGGGTAGTGCATTGGAAAGAGTAGTAGAAAGAGGTTTGAGATGAGTCAGAGTTGAGATAGAGAATATATTGAGAGCGGTATATGGTGAGAAATAGGGAAGTGCATTGGATATGCTGAATTAGAAGAAAAGTAATAAATATATATAATAAATATATAGATCCATAAGTACATGGGAGGTATATAGATGCATAAAAGAAAGTGTGTATATATATATATCTATCTCTTCACCCCCGACAGGAAAATGAAGGGACCTCACTCGATCGAAGGTGAAACTCGGTTATTTTATTTCACCGAGATGAAGCACAGGACGTGTTTCGGCTTCGCGCCTTTCTCCACTGTGCAAAGTGCTGTGAGTTCAACATTATTATATCCTGGTATACACATTTCACTTCCGGTGCATTGGCAGCAACATAAACAACAAACTCCAAAGAATATACTATAAGGTGGCGCCATCTTAACACTTGTTAACCAGCTTAAGAAGATTAAAAAAAAATATATTTAAATATATATTTATACAGTCATTTTATTGTTCAATTTCATAAATAATTAACGAAAATTCATTATTAGTTCTTCGGCTAGTTTTTCGAAACACCTCTTAATTTGTGGATCTATGGCCTCCATAGACGAAGTCTCGCATTTTCCATACATGATTAAGCCCGGAATGGGCATTTCAAGTGCGTTGTAACACATGATACAATCTCAATGCTAATATATGCATGTACATGATTATGTCTCACGTCATAATTAATGAATCAAAAAATGAAAATAATTAATAAATGATAGAGGGGGGAGAGAGAGAGATATAGAATGAGAGAGAGAGAATGAGAGGTGGAGAGAGAATGAGAATATATATATATATATATATATATATATATATATATATATATATAATCTACTGGCGGTCGGCAGTAGATAGTTATAGTTAGGACCTAGTTTCCATTGGAAACTCGTTTTTTGTTTTCCCAATAACTTTGGCGCCGGTTGACAAATCGTCGCGAAAGTTTCAAAACTTATGGCCCGTTCCGGTCAGCTTCAATCCTGAAAGTTTCGGGGTGATTGGCCAAGCGGGGGCCGAGAAAAAAGAGGGGTCACAAAACGTGTTTTCTCCATGTTATTTCCCATAGGAAACTTTAGACATGACTACAGCCCGAGCTGCTGAATGGAATTACACCAAATTTGGCAAAAAGGTAGTGCTTTGTTCAGAAAGCACTCTTTATCTTAAATGGTGTAACTCCGTTCAGTAGTTGCTGAGAAAATCTAAAAATTAAAGTTTTGATATCTATGGCAGCGGTGGATCCGCGAACCCTGCCGATCACGAGCTGCATTCTAATTGGCTGTCAACACTTCAAACCAGGAAATGTTGGCAGCCCTTCTTCCTCGTAGAACCTAGGCACAAGAAAATAGTAAAACAAACGAGCAAAACAAGAAAAGAGGCATTACAAAAAAAACGACCAAATTCACGCTGGGGGCGCGAATCCAGCTGAGAAAAAAAAAACCAAAAACGTAGCACGGGCTTCCGTGCTTCGTTTAATTGAAGCCCCCGGGTGGGCCAGGTCCCGGGGGCAGTAAAAAAATTTGTTGGGGGGCCACCACTGCCCCGGGGTGTGTGTGTGTATGTATATATATATATATATATATATATATATATGTCTATTACCTACTGGCGGTCGCCAGTAGGTAGTTATAGTTAGGACCACGTTTCCATAGGAAAACCTCAACATTCTATTTTGAATAACTTTGGCGCCGGTCGACGAATCCTCGCGAATTTCTCAAAATAGGTGGGGCGCTACGCTCCGCTCCTACCCTGAAAGTCTCGGGGGGATCCGTCAAGCGGGGGCTGAGATAAAAGGGGGGTCCCAAAACGCGTTTTTCCCATGCATTTTTCCATAGGACCTTTAGAACGAGCTACAGCCCGAACGGCTGAACAGAATTACTCAAAATTTGGCAGAGAGGTAGTCCCTAGGTCAAGGAAGTGCCTTTTGTAGGTTTGGTGTAAATCTGTTCAGTAGATTCTGAGAAAATAGCCTTTAAATCAATATATATATCTGAGCCCGCTTACGGTACGCTTACCGTACGCTTACGGTAAGCGTACGGTGACGTGCGCGAGCGCGATTCTGATTGGCTCTTAGATCTTAGTAAACATTCGAATCGGCCGAAACCAGGAAGCGGCGGCCGCCATTTTGTGTATTTCACTCTGAAAAAAAAGAGTGAAAACAAGGAAAGGGGGCAATGAGGAGAGTTACAGACCCCCTAACAATTGTAAGGGGGTCAAAGAAGGACAGAAAAGTACAAAAAAAACATTTATTGATTTTAAAAAAAATCACGGGGTACGCGTACGGTAAGCTTACGGTAAGCGTACGGTAAAAAAAAAAAAAATAAATAAATGAAAAGCAGATTTAAGAGTTTAGAAATTAGGGAGCTCTAAAAAGAGCTGTTGTGTTTATGGAGTCATTTTTTTAGTGGTACCTACAAGTAAGTACCGATGCAGAGTCTAAGGTTCAAGAGGAAGACTCTGTTCCCTTCATCATTGAAGTGCACACCATCTCCTCTATAAATGTCTTGCATGTCGTAACGCAAGTTGTTGTGGTAAATGGCACCCATACCATAGTCACGGAGGAAAGCAGAAACAGATTTGTTGACGTGCTTTCTTGCTTTGTCAATCTGAGGACAGAAATGATTGGACCAGTTCCATTTTTGCCTTTGGCATATGTTGGAAAACACAAAGGCAGTTTTAGGGAAAAGTGTAAACAGTTGTGCAAAGGTGTCCTTCATAAGCATTTCCAGACCTACCCCAGTCAAAGTGCCTAGGTCATTGCCACCACAGTGCACTATTATGAGGTCAGGGTGTTGGATTTGAATGAAGGATTTCACCAATGGCATCAATTGGTGCCACTTTAACCCTCTCTGACCAATCCATTTAATGTCTACATTTGGCAAAGCAAGGTCTCTCACCATATCTGTTTTCTCTGCAAACTTTTCACTCCAGAAGACATAGCTGTGCCCTACAATCCACACTGTGAACATCTTCAAAGGAGAACTGGATGCACTCAGGAGGTGTCTTTCAGTAGAATGGCAATATGAAAAGAAAGACAGTTTGGAAATGGAGGCATACATATTTTTTTTTATAAAAAAAAGAACTGATTGGCTGTTTCATACCATTCCAGAATAAAAACTAGGCTGTATGTGAAAATTAATAGAAGCATGTTTTGTATTGGTACAAAAAAATGTGTAACCAAAGAACAGTACTATGGATTTGCTGTTAGGTTTGAAAAGTCAAGCACTCTTGCTCTGTGGAATTGAAACATTGTGTGTCGAACTTCTGACCTAACTGCACACAGCAGTGTTCCATGAGCTGTTGCTATGGTAGCAGGCAGAAGTCAAGTTGGGGGAAGGGTACTAGGCAGAAGTCAAGTTGGGGGCAGGGTACTTTTGGAAAAGGGTTGGTTTTCAACCAATAGAAATGTGTCATTACATTTGAAAAAAAGGGGGAAGCACTGAGATTTGAAACTTACATGTATATGTGTGGAAAAATAGAGGGAAAGTTTGCCATTATCTGGTTCTGCTGAGAGGAGAGAGGTGAACACAACAGAGATCCTGGCTCTGATAATCTGCTGTTTGAGTGTCACATTTCTTTCACAACTAACTAATTTTAAAGGTGAGTTTACAGTTTGAGAGGGGATGTATGTGGTAACTTAAGAAATGAATAATAGAAATGGGAATTGTTTTTGTTGTAGTTACACATGGTGGTTTCATAATGTGTCAGTCTGTAAAAGTGATTTTCACTTGCCCCTGAAAAAAAAAAGAGCAGTAAGTGTGCTTTCAAATTGGCAAAGAAATTTCGTTTTGGGACTAATGTGAAAATATGACTCTGTGTGCATAGAAGAATTATAGGCAGAGATTTATTGCGTCTTGCTCTGGTGATTTCACAGTTGCATTAGATGGAAAGGGGGAGCGAATTTTTGGGGGAATAAGCAGAGGGTTAGCACACACCCATGTCCTTGCCGTGTATAGTCATGCACAGTATTTACAAGCCAGTGGGGTTTTCAGGTTTAAGTCTGTAATGCAAATACATTCAGCATCACTAAGGCTGGTTGCCCTTGGTGGAGTGTAGGCAGTCACAGAGAATGCACATGGTGGTGGTCTGAAAAAAAAACAGCTTGGACACGTGCAATTAAATAAATCAAAAATAGTGGTTTCATAATGTGTCAGTCTGTAAAAGTGATTTCCAATTGTTAAAAGAGGCAAAAATATTTTTTGGAAAAAAATGTAAATATGTGTACTGTATTATAAATTGTTATAAAAATATTAATACTTTTTTCTTTTTTTTCAGATCGATATAGAAAATTTTCGAAAACTACAACCATTTTAAAAACTATTTTTTAAAAAAACAAATGAATAAATATTTTTTTGAGTGAGTATGGTAAGTCAATGTAATGTGATAAATGATTTTTAGTGTTTTTTTTAAAAAAAAATAAAAAAGGTACGCTTACCGTACGCGTACGGTAAAAAAAAAAAAAAAAAAAGTTTTTAAAAACATATGTAAAAAAAGATGAAAGATAAGGTTGGCTCTTAAAAGAGCCGTTGTGTTCATGCAGGGACAGAGGAAAGAAAGATTGGGAATATTAGACGGTACGACAAGTGTGCTGATCTATTTTATTGTTCACTAGGGAAATACTGGTCTCCCTATAAGTAATTAGATCGTGACAAGTGGCGCACCGTACTTCAACCCTCGCAAACCGAGGGTTAATTTCCAGAGGGCCAGCAAAAGGAGATTCTCCCCCCACAGATGAAGGGCTCACCTGACCTGCAGAAGAAGGAGTCTGCCCTGCAGATGATGGTCCAGGCTGAGCTGCTGTGGATGTACTGGCTCGTCTTTCAGAAGAGTTACCTCCAAAAAGATGACCATGTGTCCTTTTGTGTACATCCTTGAGGTGTCTGATCATGGTATGATTCCCAAAGGAATACTTCCTGTCAGGATTACCTCTAGAAAGTACACGCTGACACAGCCTGCAAGTAACTAAGGGTGCATTCACCTTTTGCTGGCCTTCTGGAAAAGTAAAATAATCCCAAACATAAGAAGGCTTTACTTTCCTCGCTCTCTGCCTCAAGACAGTGCTGCTGGTGCTAGCCTCACTCTCAGAAGGGCTCTGCTGTTCTGCCATCGTATCCCAAAGACAAACCAGCTCCTTCTTCCAAGGGATCACAAGCAGAAATGAGGGGAATGGGTGTGGTGTAGGAGAGTTCTAGAACTGAAAGTACTTTCAACCAATCAAAAGTTGTGTTTCATGATCACATGACCTACCGTACGCTTACGGTACGCTTACGGAGCGCTTACGGCAAAAAGTACGCGTGCGCGTAAAAAAGACACGCGCTTGCGCGCATGCGCATAACAGTCATTTCCCGGCACTTCCGCGTAACGTGCGCGTGTTGCGTAAGCGCGCACGCGTCCCACGCGCAGTACGCGCGGCTACGCAAAGTACGTAACTATGCGCAAGCAGCGTAGATAGATTACGGACGTTGCGTAAACCGTACGCTTACCGTGAGCTTACGGTACGCGTACTATTAAAAAAAAAAAAAAAAAAAAAAATCTGGAAATAAATTTTACATGTTTATTTTAAAAAATATATATAAAAAAATATTTAAGGATTTTAAAAATTTAAGCATAGTCTTTATAAAAGATAAGAAAATTAAATTAAAAATATGTTTGAAAAAAATGAAGAATAAAAAAAAAAAATAGCATTTAAAAAACCTTGCAAATTCACTGAAAAAACCATGGGTTTCACACACGTTATAGTTAGGAATTAGCATTTAAAAAACCTTGCAAATTCACTGAAAAAACCATGGGTTTCACACACGTTATAGTTAGGAATTAGCATTTAAAAAACCTTAGAAATTCACTGAAAAAACCATAGGTTTCACACACGTTATAGTTAGGAATTAGCATTTAAAAAACCTTAGAAATTCAGTGAAAAAACCATAGGTTTCACACATGTTATAGTTAGCTGGACATTTTACTCGTAAAAAACCAATGAAATTGCCCCGTTATAGTTAGTTCAGCTAACTATAACTCGCGCGCCCGCAATGCACTGCTGATGACGTCACATATTACATCACTCATGACATGGTCAGTGACATCACTCATGACATCACTGATGACATCTCAAATGACATCACTGATGACCTCACTGATGACATCATCCTTGTGATAGAGTGGCAGACCTCCTCTCACCTTAATATAAGCTTTGATACACACATTCAAAAATAGAGACTAAAAATTTCAAAACAATGGACATACCAATACCAGTTACAACAACCTCTTCAGTAATTCTAAGATCCACATACACATCCACTCATTCACCAACAGTCCTATACAGTCACTCATACATGTACTCACTCATCATATGTACTCATACATCTATACATCCTGTTACACAATGCCACTCATCCATAGAGTTACTCACACACATAGTCACTCATGCTAATAAAGAATAAAACATACATTTACTTGCATATACAGTAATACACACACCACCATACTTACTTCTACGGAAACTTACACATACTTAGTCTTTTAAACAATCACTTATAGAAACACATACTTATTCATACAGGAACTCTTTCAATCTCTCCCTCTCACATATACTCACATATATACACCAATAGTCACATATACTAGTTTAAAACATATGTAGTTACTCCTGAAGACACTATTGAGACAGTCATTCACTCACTAACACACCCATACACACACTCATCCACCCATACAGTCCTGCACACATGCTGTCTTCAACACATACAAACAGTGAGTCACTCATTCATGCATCTATGCACTACGTAATACCCCCCACCGTACCATACAGACACTCAGACTGATACTCAAAAAAACAACTAATAACCTATATAGACACCCATGTAGCTACTCACCAACCCATGCAGCCACTTATACACAAAGTGAGAGATACACTTAATCAGTCAGTAACACAATCAATTTTTCAAAAACAAATCATCCATTTAGACACTTATATACCCATTTATTCTTCCATCGACCTTGAGATATACATATATAAAACATATTTAATTTTCAGAAAAACACACATTCACTGGATGATGTCATCAGTGATGTCATCAGTGATGTCATCAGTGATGTCATTTGAGATGTCATCAGTGATGTCATGAGTGATGTCACTGACCATGTCATGAGTGATGTAATATGTGACGTCATCAGCAGTGCATTGCGGGCGCGCGAGTTATAGTTAGCTGAACTAACTATAACGGGGCAATTTCATTGGTTTTTTACGAGTAAAATGTCCAGCTAACTATAACATGTGTGAAACCTATGGTTTTTTCACTGAATATATATATATATATATGTCTATATATATATATATATATATATATATATATGTCTATATATATATATATATATATATATATATATATATATATATATATTACCTACTGGCGGTCGCCAGTAGGTAGTTATAGTTAGGACCCCTTTTCCATAGGAAATCCGCAACATTCTATTTTGAATAACTTTGGCGCCGGTCGACGAATCCTCGCGAATTTTTCAAAATAGGTGGGGCGCTACGCTCCGCTCCTACCCTGAAAGTCTCGGGGGGATTCGTCAAGCGGGGGCTGAGATAAAAGGGGGGTCCCAAAACGCGTTTTTCCCATGCATTTTTCCATAGGACCTTTAGACAGGGCTACAGCCCGAACGGCTGAACAGAATTACTTGAAATTTGGCAGAGAGGTAGTCCCTAGGTCAAGGAAGTGCCTTTTGTTGGTTTGGTGTAAATCTGTTCAGTAGAATCTGAGAAAATAGCCTTTTAATCAATATATATGTCTGTGCCAGCTTACCGTGCGCTTACGGTGCGCTTACCGTACGCGTACGGTGGCGTGCGCGAGCGCGATTCTGATTGGCCCTTAGATCTTAGTAAACATTCGAATCGGTCGAAACCAGGAAGCGGCGGCCGCCATTTCGTGTTTTTCACTCAGAAAAAAAAGAGTGATATCTTGAAAAGGGGGCAAGGTGGAGAGTTACAGACCCCCTAACATTTGTAAGGGGGTCAAAGAAGGACAGAAAAGTTCAAAGAAAACATTTATTATTTTTTTTTTAAAAATCGCGGGGTACGCGCACGGTAAGCTTACGGTAAGCTTACCGTACGCGTACGGTAGAAAAAAAAAATAAAAAGAGAAATTAAATTCAGATTTAAGTGTTTAGATATTAGGGGGCTCTAAAAAGAGCCGTTTGTGTTTATGAAGTGATTTTTTAGTGGTACCTACAAGTAAGTACCGATGCAGAGTCTAAGGTTCAAGAGGAAGACTCTGTTCCCTTCATCATTGAAGTGTACACCATCTCCTCTATAAATGTCTTGCATGTCGTAACGCAAGTTGTTGTGGTAAATGGAACCCATACCATAGTCACGGAGGAAAGCAGAAACCGATTTGTTGACGTGCTTTCTTGCTTTGTCAATCTGCGGACAGAAATGATTGGACCAGTTCCATTTTTGCCTTTGGCATATGTTAGAAAACACAAAGGCAGTTTTAGGGAAAAGTGAAAACAGTTGTGCAAAGGTGTCCTTCATAAGCATTTCCAGACCTACCCCAGTCAAAGTGCCTAGGTCATTGCCACCACAGTGCACTATTATGAGGTCAGGGTGTTGGATTTGCATGAAGGATTTCACCAATGGCATCAATTGGTGCCACTTTAACCCTCTCTGACCAATCCATTTAATGTCTACATTTGGCAAAGCAAGGTCTCTCACCATACCTGTTTTCTCTGCATACTTTTCACTCCAGAAGACATAGCTGTGCCCAACAATCCACACTGTGAACATCTTCCAAGGAGATCTGGATGCACTCAGGAGGTGTAATTCAGTAGAATGGGAAAATGAAATGAAAGACAGTTTGGAAATGGAGGCATACATATTTTTTTCATAAAAAAAAGAAATGATTGGCTGTTTCATACCATTCTAGAATAAAAACTAGGCTGCATGTGTAAATTAATAGAAGCATGTTTTGTATTGGTACAGAAAAATGTGTTACCAAAGAACAGTACTTTGGATTTGCTGTTAGGTTTGAAAAGTCAAGCACTCTTGCTCTGTGGAATTGAAACATTGTTTGGCGCACTTCTGACCTAACTCCACACAGCAGTGTTCCATGAGCTGTTGCTATGGTAGCAGGCAGAAGTCAAGTTGGGGGAAGGGTACTAGGCAGAAGTCAAGTTGGGGGAAGGGTACTTTTGGAAAAGGGTTGGTTTTCAACCAATAGAAAGAGAATAGGAGAGAGGTGTAAAGAAAAGAGATCCTGGCTCTGATAATCTGCTGTTTGAGTGCCACATTTCTTTCACAGCTAACTAATTTTAAAGGTGAGTTTAGAGTTTGAGAGGGGATGTATATGGTAAATTAAGAAATGAATAATAGAAATGGAATTCCTTTTGTTGAAGTTGTGTTTATCATTTTCTGTTTTGGGAGAAATTTAAATGTGAGGAACATGTAAAATAATATGGACTATGTTTTCACGATAAATTAAGGTGTACTGGTATAAAAAAAGAATAGTTTAAGGGTTTGAGGTTGGACTCAGTAATGCAAATACATTCAGCATCACTAAGGCTGGTTGCCCTTGCTGGAATGTAGGCAGTCACCCAGGTTACACATGGTGGTGGTCTGAAAAAGCAGTTTGGACATGTGCAATTAAAAAAATCTGAAAAGTGGATTCATAATGTGTCAGTCTGTAAAAGTGATTATCACTTGTCAAAAAAAAGAGCAGTAAGTGTGCTTTCAAATTGGCAAAGAAATTTCGTTTTGTGACTAATGTGAAAATATGACTCTGTGTGCATATAGGAATTACAGGCAGAGATTTATTGTGTACTGCTCTGGTGATTTCATTGTTGCATTAGTAGTAAAAAGGGGGAGTCATTTTTTGGTGCAGAAGCAGACTCTTAGCACACACCCAGCTGCTTACCATGTGGAATCATGCACAGTATTTACAAGCAAGTGGGGTTTGAGGTTTCAGCCAGTAATGCAAATACATTCAGCATCACTAAGGCTGGTTGCCCTTGCTGGGATGTAGGCAGCCACCCAGGTTACACATGGTGGTGGTCTGAAAAAGCAGTTTGGACATGTGCTGTCTTCAGAATCTGAAAAGTGGATTCATAATGTATTTTTCTTTTCCAGAGGGGGAGAAAAAGGTGAATGCTCAATTGGTCACTTGCATACTTTGTGGTCTGGTCCACTTTATCTCTAAAAGATTTTAAAAAATGAGTTATTAATTTCTCAAGGATCTTGAGATGTGGTAATTGATTTTTAGTGTTTTAAAAAAAAAAAAAAAAAGCTTAACGTACGCGTACGGTAAAAAAAAATAAAAAAAAAGTTGAGAGGTAAGGTTGGCTCTTATAAGAGCCGTTGGGTTCATACAGGGATGGAGGAAAGAAAGAATGGGAGTATTATGAGCGTCTACAAACATGCTGGTCTATCTTATTGTTAATAAGGGGAAGACTGATCTCCCCAAAAACAATAAGACCACCACATCTTGTACACCTCATTTCAACCCTCCCAAATCGAGGGTTGATGTCCACAGGAAAAGAAGAAGGTGATGCTCCCACATCAGAGGAAAGGCTCAGCTGAGCTGCCGATGATGTACTCGGCTGAGCATCTGAGGCTGGGCTCTGGTGACTTACTGAAGGGTTTTCTTCAGCATATCGAGCAAAGGTCCTTGGGTGTCTGTCCTGGAGGTGTCTCTTCATAGAGTGATTTCCAAAGGAGTATTTCCTCCTTGGATTTCCTCTTGATAAAACACGACCACAAAGTTTGCAAGTGACCAATGGAGCATTCACCTTTTTCTCCCCCTCTGGAAAAGTGAAATACTCCCATACAAAAGAAGTCTTTTGTTTCCTCCTTCTCTGGATCATGGTGGTGCTGCTGGCCTCACTCTCAGAAGAGGTCTGCTGTTCTGCCATTGTATCCCAATGTCAATCCAGCTCCTGCTCCTAGAGAATCACAAGCAGAAATGAGGGGAATGGGTGTGGTGTGGGAAGAATCTGGAACTGAAAGTAGTTTCAACCAATGAAAAGTGTTCTTTCAAGCAGTAATGAGGGGAATGGGTGTGGTGTGGGAAGTTTCTGGAAGTGAAAGTAATTTCAACCAATAAAAAGTGTTCTTTGTAAGTCACATGACCTGCCGTGCGCGCACGTGACGCTTACGGTGCGCTTTCGCAGCGCGTATGTCACAATCGCGCATGCGCATTACACGCCCCTGCGTACCCGCGACGTTGCTTCCGGGTGTACGCGTACGTCACTCACGTACGCGCACCGTACTTATGACGTACGAAGCGCGTACCGTCAGCTTACCGTACGCGCACGGAAAAAAATGCATAAATAAAAAAAAAAAAAACTTTCCATAATGCAGGATATAGTACATATATTAATTTATACAAAGGGTTACAAAAAATGACAAAAAAAATTTGCATTTAAAAAACCGTACAAATTCACTGAAAAAAACATGGGTATCACACACGTTATAGTTAGAAATTAGCATTTTAAAAACCTTGCAAATTCACTGAAAAAACCATGGGTTTCACACATGTTATAGTTAGGGATTAGCATTTAAAAAACCTTGCAAATTCACTGAAAAAACCATAGGTTTCACACACGTTATAGTTAGGAATTAGCATTTAAAAAACCTTAGAAATTCAATGAAAAAACCAAAGGTTTCACACATGTTATAGTTAGCTGGACATTTCACTCGTAAAAAACCAATGAAATTTCCCCGTTATAGTTAGTTCAGCTAACTATAACTCGCGCGCCCGCAATGCACTACTGATGACGTCACATATTACATCACTCATGACATGGTCACTGACATCACTCATGACATCACTGATGACATCTCAAATGACATCACTGATGACATCACTGATGACATCATCCTTGTGAAATAGTAGCAGACCTCTTCTTCCCCTAATATAACCTTTAATACACACATTTAAAAAAATGAAACTAAAATGTTCGAAATAATGAACATATCAATATCAGTTACAACAACCAATTCAGTAATTCTAAGAACCACATACACATCCACTCATTCACCAACAGTCCTATACAGTCACTCATACATGTAGTCACTCATCATATGTATTCATACACCTGTACATCCTGTTACACAACGCCACTCATCCATAGAGTTACTCACACACAAAGTCACTCATGCTAATAAAGAATCAAACATCCATTTACTTGCATATACAGTTATACACACACCACCACACCTACTTCTACAGAAACTTACACATACTTAGTCTTTTAAACAATCACTTATAGAAACACATACTTATTCATACAGGAACTCTTTCAATCTCTTACTCTCACATATACTCAGTTATATACACCAAAAGACACATATAACAGTTAAAAACATATGTAGTTACTCATGGAGACACTATTGAGACAGTCTTTCACTCACTAACACACCTTTACACATACTCATCCACCCATATAGTCATGCACACATGCTGTCTTCAACACATACAGTGAGTCACTCATTCATGCACCTATGCACTACGTAATACCCCCCACCGAACCATGCAGACACTCACACTGATACTCAAAAAACCAACTAATAACCTATATTGACTCCCATGTAGCTACTCACCAACCCATGCAGCCACTTATACACAAAGTGAGAGACTGATACAGATATTTACATATTTAAACATTACTCACTAAGCCATGTATTCACTATGATACATTTTAACAATCAGTTACACAATACATTTTTCAAAAAAAATCATCCATTTAGACACTTATATACCCATTTAATCTTCCATCGAGCTTGAGATATACTTATATAAAACCTATTTAATTTTCAGAAAAACACACATTCACTGGATGATGTCATCAGTGATGTCATCAGTGATGTCATTTGAGATGTCATCAGTGATGTCATGAGTGATGTCAGTGACCATGTCATGAGTGATGTAATATGTGACGTCATCAGTAGTGCATTGCGGGCGCGCGAGTTATAGTTAGCTGAACTAACTATAACGGGGAAATTTCATTGGTTTTTTACGAGTGAAATGTCCAGCTAACTATAACATGTGTGAAACCTTTGGTTTTTTTCATTGAATTTCTAAGGTTTTTTAAATGCTAATTCCTAACTATAACGTGTGTGAAACCTATGGTTTTTTCAGTGAATATATATATATATATATTTATTATGCTGGGCACTTGCCTTATCTAATCCTATGCTGATTATTCTGCAATAAATGCACTTTAAAGCAACCAAGCACGTTGTGGTCCGTACCTGATTTTTGCCGAGACGGTGACATTCCAGGATTATAGAAATCTCCTATATATAATTTTATTTATATATATATATATATATATATATATATATGTAATTCAATAGTAAAACAATTGTAGATAAATAGTTATGATAAAAGATTTACTTATTTATGCACTCACTTATATACAAGTTAAAACACCATCAGTAGTATGTACATTTGTTAAGCAGAACTAATGAATATCTATATTTTTTTTGAAACATAATTATTCACACAACACCTACTACGAACTACACTCATCCCGCGCACGCGGAGGAATTTAAGTCCTGGACCCCTCACCCTGTGCTGCCCACCGCTCCCCCCCCCCATTACACCTATACCTCCAACACAGAACCACACTCCTCCCCCACACCATAACCTTACCTCCCCCTCTCCTCTATCTCGAACATTTCTCCCCCCCCCCCCCCCCCGGCCCCACGCCCTACCAACATTAGTGACCCCCCCACCACAGCGTCCAACAGCACTAGCTCCACCCCCTCATCGCCACCCTCCCCTCTCGCCAACATATCTCCCCCCCCCCCCCGGCCCCATGCCCTACCAGCACTATTGACCCCCTCCTCCTCAGCGTCCAACTGCACTAGCTCCCCCCTGACCCCATCAAGCTGCATCTCCCCCCTTCCCACCTTTAGGCTCTTGTCTCCGGCCAACATCGAACCCCCATGCCCCACCCCCTTCTCACTGCCCGAGCCAACTCTCAACCATATCGCTCTAACACTTTCTGACATGGAACTGAATCTCTCTACCGTTCAGACAGAACTTATGAGACTCAAAGAAGACGTCAGGGGTCTGAACAACAAGGTTCTCCCCAATCATTATGGCTCCGCCTGCCCATGCCTCACTCACCCCTCCCAACATAACCTCTGGAAAACTATTCCCCTTAATAACAGATCCTCTAAGCCGCATCGTGCTAGGAACGGTCTCTTCCCCTTCGGCCACTACGGACATATATGCAACTCTTACCTTCCCAAACCGATGACCCCTGATCATACCCCCATATCTCCTGCATCCCTGTGATTCTGGGAACGAGCAGAACACCCACCTCTCCCATCTCACCCAAACCCCCAACCCAACTTACCACCATACACTCGTGCACTACCGCCAAAGCCAACCCTACGCGCATCTCCTGCATGCTCGTAAACTGCCGCTCGGCTGTCCGACACGTAACTGAAATATCCGAAACCCTCCTTAGTGAATCCATCGACATTGCCTTCCTTACAGAAACCTGGCTTAATGCCCACTCAACTGCCATCCTTGACCTAGACACCCCCCCCAGGCTACTCCATCATTAGGAAAGACAGACCAGACAGAATTGGAGGTGGCCTAGCTATTATTTATAAAAATGAACTGCAACTCTCCTGTATCAAAAACTCCGAACACTTAACCTTTGAATACCTTGGCGCCGATCTCTCTATCCAGGGTTCCCCCCCAATTCGACACATAACATCTACCACCCTCCGGGCGATCCAATTCCCTTCGCTGAGGAACTAACCGACCTACTTTCTCAATCTTCTCTCTCCATCTTGAAAAACCCCTTCCTTGGAGACTTTAACATCCACTGGACCAATACTGCTGACCCTACAGTCTCCCATCTCAACAACATTCTAGAAATCAATGGCCTCATTCAACTTTGTCGTTGCCCGCCCACATCAAAGAGGCCACTCTCGACGCCATCATATCCAAAATTGACCTGGTTTCCCTCTCCAGCATCCTTTCCATTGACTGGTCTGATCAACACCTCATCCTATTCAAGATTGAATCGGCTCCCCTCCCCTCCCATACCAAAAACCTACTTCCCATGCAATGAATCAGAAACCTCCAGGCGAACTCAAGTCTAAACTACAAATGCAACTCCTTTTCAACTGTCCCTCCCAAGACGCAAATGAGCTCACCAAACTCTTCAACAAGACCGCCAGTGAGGTCATTGACCTCCTAGCCCCTCCCAAACTAAACAAGCAAAGAACCATTCCATCTAAATCCTGGTTTAACCCTGACCTGAACGACAAAAGGCGAGCACTCTGTCCGAAAGATCGTGGGGACAACACCCCTCAGCCGCCCGCCTTGCCAGTCTCCGGGCCGCTTGATCATCCTATAAAAAACACATCTTCAGGGAAAAGGCCTCCTTTTTCCGAATACAACTCGATCAAGCTAAAACAGACCCAGAGAACTATTCAACATTGTTCGCAAACAAACAACCATAGCCCCCCCCAAACTTACTTCCTCGACAAATAGATGTGAGGAAATTGCCAACTTCTTCTCGGATAAAATCGCTAAAATCGATCACTCCTTCTCCCCTCTCGTCACTGACAATACACTAAACGATCCTCCCATCCTGACTCTGTCTCCTTACCCCTCCACCCGCCTCTCCCTTCTACCCCTCCTGAACCCAGCCTACTTCCCTGCTATTAAAAAACTATGCATCTTGGACTAATTTTCACCCCGTGACCGAACTCGAAGTCTCTAACATTATAACCAAACTCAAACCATCCTCACACTCAAAAGACCCTATTCCCTCTAGTCTCATACAGAATCTCAACCACATTATTGCCCCGTACTGGACCAACATCATCAATACCTCCATTGCCACAGGTAGGGTCCAGGACTCCCTTCAACTCGGTCAAATCACGCCTAGCCCTAAAAATCCCTCCTCAGACCCTAATGACCTGAACAACCTCCGCCCTATCTCCAACCTACCTCTCCTTTTCAAAGCCCTGGAAAAATGTGCCCTTCTCCAACTAGATAAACACATTAACAACTTCAACCTCCTAGACCCCCTGTAATCCAGCTTTAGAAAAGGCTGCAGCACGGAAACCGCCATGCTAAATATAATCGATGACATCCACTCTTCCCTTGACAACGGTGAAGCCTGCCTACTCATTCTTCTTGACCTCTCAGCTGCCTTTGATACAGTCAACCGCAACCACCTTCTCAACTCACTCAAGTCACGCTTTGGCCTTAACGGCCAGGTCCTTTAATGGTTCACCTCTTTTCTCCAACACAGAACCCAAAAAGTCAAACTGAACGACTGTCTGTCTATCTAACCCCTCTCTGGTCACCCTATGTGTCCCCCAAGGCTCTATTCTCTCCCCTTCACTCTTTAACCTCTTTATGGAACCTCTTGCGCTCATCCTTAAACAAGCTGGAATTAATTACTACCTCTATGCCAACAACACACAACTTTACTTTAATATCAGGTCCCACACTGATGTACTTCATCTTAACCACACCTTAAACAAGATCCAACACTGGTTTCACACCAACCATCTCAAACTCAACCCCAAGAAAACTGAAATCATCCTCTTCTCCCCCAAAAACAACGGACTTCCCATCCAAAACTGGATCTCTGACCTCAATGCGCTCAACTGCTCGCTCTCTCTGCCCAACTCAGTGAAATCCCTTGGTTTCACCGTTGACAAAAATCTTACCCTCAACGACCACATAAAAATCTTGGTAAAGGAGCTCTCTTCACTCTCCGCCACCTGAAGTGAATCAAACCCCTCATCCCTCCTGAAGATTTCAAATGGGTCGTCCAATCCCTGGTACTCTCAAAAATCGACTATGGGAACGCTATCCTCACAGGACCCCCCAAAGTCCACCTAGCCCCACTCAGATCAGTGCTCCACCTAGCAGCCAGGCTTATCACTGGCTATAAACGTTTTGACCACATCTCCCCATCACTGAAGGCTCTAAACTGGCTTCCAGCTGAAGGTATATCCTCTTATAAGACAGCATGCATCACACACAAAGCCTTATACCAGAATGCCCCGCTGTACCTCGCGAACAAACTTAAAAAAGTGGGCTGCGCCAGAACGATGAGGAGCACAAACTCCCTCCTCCTCATCCCCCCCTTTATTCAAAAAGAAAACCACTCAATCGCGCTCCTTCTCTGGAAATGCGCCGATCATCTGGAATGCCCTCCCAAAAAAATTACGCTGCAACCCCTCCTACAGTGCCTTCAAAAAAGACCTGAAACTATACCTCCTAGGCAAATACTGGGGTCCTTAATCAGACCTCTGACCTTCTCCGACCACACCCTCCTCTACTTCATTCACTCCCCTTCACCTATCCCCCTCCCCGTCTATCTCCCCATCCTACTTCCACCTCCCCTGAAGCTTGTTCCCCCCCACCTACCACTTTATACGTATATTTACCTGCTTTTGTTATGTATATGTCTACTAGACCTCAATGAAACGTTTGTTGTTATTCTATCGTTTATACTGTGTTTTTATTAACAACCCCCCCCCAATCTGTTGTTCCCCTAGCCTGTCCTTTGGCAAATTTCTACCTCACCCACAGCTCAGCCCAGAAGCGTGTTCCCCTCGCCAGCCACTTTATATGCAAATTTATATGCTTTTGTAGTGACCATGTTTATCAGACCTCAATGGAACGTCTGTTTTTATTGTATTGCATATACTGTGTTTTTGATCAACTCTTGTAATCTTGTTTAGGCACCTATGAAGCGCTCTGATACCTCTGGGTCTAGCCAGCGCTATATAAAACCTGTCAAATAAATTCTACATGTTTATACAAAGCAATACACATATCTAGGTACATATCTATATAGATCAAATAAATGCTTGGATACAGAGGGATATTCTGTATATTTCTGTTTGTATATGGTGGTTATATGGGGAAGAACACATTCTTGAGTAGTTTTCTGAAGATAAGGTGGTTATCCGTGGATCTTATGTTTGCGGGTAAAGAGTTCCATAGTTAGGGTGCTTGAAAAAAGCAGGATGTACCACCCATGGTTTTTTTTCTTGTTGCTTGGGATTTTGAGGCGAGGGGCCTCTGTAGAGCAGAGGTTCCTTTGTTGAATGTGCTTGGTGATTTTATTCCTGATGAAGAGCAGTCCTTTTCCATATTTCGATTTCTGGGTGATACAAAGCAGCTTGAACGTGGATCTTCTTGCTACTGGTAACCAATGCAGGGGTTTCCAGGCAGGGGAGATGTGGCCTTGCAGTTTTATATGTAAGAGTAGTCTGGCAGCCGAATTCTGAATCCGTTGTAGTCTTTTCATAATTGTTAAAGTTAATCTGTGGTAGAGGCTATTGGCGTAATTGAGTTTGGATAAAACAAGGGAGATGATAGCCTAGACCTTTTGTGGAATTCCCAAATGGGGTAAGATTCTTCGCAGAGTTTTTATAGTAACAAAGATTGATCTTGCTAGTTTGTCCACTTGGAGTTTCATTGATAGCTTGGAGTCCATGGTTATTCCACGGTTTCTTACTTCCTTTGATACTTTAGGTGGTGTTCACAGATCATCAGGTCACGTGGCGAGCGGGTCCTAATGTTTCCAATCGCAACACGCGAGTATTTCCGTTTTGGAAGCATTCAATTTGAGATGGCTCCATGTCATCCATTGATCCACGGCTCTGAGACAACTGAAAATTAGGGCTTTCCAGTTGAAGAAGTATTTGCGTGTCATCTGCATAGTTATAGCACGGGAGGTGAAATTGATTGCTCGATGCCGGTAATGACTTCATGTAGATGTCGGAAAGCATGGGCGAGATGTTAGAGCCTTGAGGGACCCCTGCTTTTGTGAAGTACAGTTTGGACGAGAAATGTGGGATATGGATGACATTCGTTTCGTTGCGAATGTAGGATGTGATCCAGTCTAGAGCAGTCCTCTCTATGCCGGCTTTGTTGAGTCTTTTTATCAGAGTGTCATGGTCATCCGTTTTTAAAGGCAGCCAAGGTGTCCAAGAGAAGTAGTGCAGCAACCCCGTTGCGGTCAACTGTTTTCTTCAGGTCATCACAGATGGCAAGAAGGGCAGATTCTGTTCCTCTTCATGGACGGAATCCTGTTTGGAAGTCTAAAAGTATGGCATTATCTTCAATGAATTGTGACATCTAGGCGAATGCTGCCTTTTTTTCATCAGTTTGCTCGGGAAAGGTCCATTTGTAATTGGTCTGTAGTTGTCAGGGTTCAGCGAGTCCAAGTTTGTTTTCTTCAGTAGTGGGCGTATGTATGACTTTTGAGTTCTTCTGGAAATATTCCGGTAGTTAAGGAGTTGTTGATGATTGTTTTTTCTGGAGTGGCACCAGAGGTTGTTAGAAGAATTGTCTTGAAGGTTTGTATTGGACACAAGTCAGAAGGGCTGCCGGCAGGCCTGCTTGCTTTGACCCAGTCCATAAATTCATTGTGTGAAATATGTTGGAACGAACGGAGAGGCTGACTTAGAGTATTCTTCGATTGTTGGTTTGTAAAAGGATCAGTGCTGGTGTTTTGTCTTTATTTTAAGTAGGAGTCCAATGTGTCTGCTTTGTCCATGTAATGATTTGCCAATTTGTGATTTTTTTTTTTTTATAGCTGACTTGTATTATCTGTTCTGTTGGCGAAGTTTGTTTTGATTGGCGTTTGTTTTGAGCCAGGCATGTTGCAGATGTTGCAGCTTTCTAATTTGTTGTTTTATCTTTTTTATCTCTGTATTTCTCCAAGGTGCTTGTTTTATTTTGTTCTGTTGTGCGGTTTTTAGTGGTATCAGGATGTCAATAGCTTCCTGTAGTCACTCATATAGTTTTTTTAACAGAATTTATTGTTTCTAGACATGTACTGAATGTAAGTTGCGCTCCTAAGTGTTTCAAATTGAGTTTGTTCCACGGTCGATAGGTGGATGCACGTAGGGTGGTTTTAGGTGCGTCGCTTAGTGTTGTTTTATGTTGTAAGGAAGCAAATGGTGGTCTGACCATGTGACTGGAGTCCTTGTTTGAAGGGTAACTAGTTCTGTATTAGTAAAAATTACATCTAGGGTGTGTCCAGTGATGTGTGTGGGTTTGTGGACGATCTGATGCAAGTTCAGTGTGACTAGGGCAACAATGATTGTTTTTGAATGGGGCATATTGGGTTTATCAAACCAAATGTTGAGGTCACCCAGAATATGTAGGTTGCAGTGTAGTGTTATCAGGTTTAAAACTGTGTCTAGAAGTGTGTCTGGAAATGTTGCATTGCTACATGGAGGTCTGTAAAGAAGCAGGAAGTTACAGGATGAAGACGGCATAGGACTCCATCTGGTGAATAGAGCCTCACAATCTTATATGGAGACCTCTTCAACTTTAGTGATATGTAATGTTTGCCTGAACACAGCAGCTAGGCCACCTCCTTTTTTGCCTATACGATTTTTCGTGATAGTTTGATAGCTTAAGGGAATGGCTTCATGCAGGTCTGGAGCCATATCATCTCCCTACCATGATTTAGTTATGAATAGTATGCCTGGTTTTGCGTCTGTGAGAAGGTCATAGAAGTGATGTTTGATTTTAGAGAACGATTGAGCCTTTATTCATAGACCGTTTAGAGAATGTGCTTTGGCGATAGAGTGACTTTGTTTTGTAGAGGAGTTAGCAGTATTTTGTGGGCTTGTAGCTGGTGTGTCCTTAGTGTTGGTATTAGGTATATGAGGATAACAATTGTGTACCTTTTTCAGTATCATGTTCCTCGTCCAAAGGCATTTTGATGGGTCTCCGTGTGTAGGTGGTGGAGACCATGTTTGAGAGTGAGTTGGTGTGCTGTGTTGTTTTTCAGGTGTAACCTTGTTGTGTAGTAAACATGGAAATACGAAGTTGTGAGGTGTGTCACATTGCTCATTTTGTTTGCGCATGTTTAGGGTGGAAGGTGTATGCGTATGGGGTGGTGGTGTAGCATGTTGGTCATGTAGTAAGATTCTAAATTGTCCAATGGATAAGGGGCGGTTAAAAGAGAGTTGCTGTGTTGCTGTATATGTGTTAGGTGTGGTGGAAGGGAGAAAGCTTTGCATTGGAGTTTGTTCAGTTGTGTAGTTTGAAGGGTGGGTGTATGTTTGTAGTTTGAGAGATTTTGTTGTGCTGGTGTACATGTTATGTTTTGTTTTTGAGGAGTAGTGAAACGAGGTGCTGATGTATTCGTTTTATGAGATGGATTTGTTTGTATAGTATTGTTTGTGAGCAAAAGTTGTAAGGTAAAGGGGGCATTGATGTGTTTGTGAGTAGAGTTTATGATGTGTGTAAGAGGGGATGAAGTAGAGTTGAGTGTTTGTCTTAGACTTGTTTGCTGCAAGAGGTTATATGTCTGGTGCAGTGGAGTATCCGAGTGTTGTGTGGTTGTGTTGTTGTGGTAGAAAGAAGAGGAGAGTGTTATTTGGGGAAATGATGGAAGGCTGAGTATAGGTTGGTTATTGACAAAAAGGGGTCTGGTAGGAATAATTAGAGCAGGGAGTGTGTGTCTGGATGGGATGTAGTTGAGTTTGGTGTGGATTTGGGTTGTGTTAGTGATGAGTGGATTGGTTAGTGGTATAGGATAGAGTTGTGTGTTTGTAAGTGATGGTGTAAATGTGTGGTAGCTGGGCTAGAAGGTTGTATAGATGTGGTTTGTGGGGTTACGTAGTGGCTGCTGAGACATTGAATTTGTAATGGGTTACCTTGTAGTAAATGAGTAGTGTACATGTGCTCTGAGTGTGTTACTCTGGCTGTGGATGTGGGTGGTGTAGGGTGGTTGCTGGTGTATTTAAATTTGGACAGCATTTCTGGCCCTAGTCCCGACCAGTCTTGAACTAGCTCAAACAGGCAATTACCCCTGTCCTCTCTGCCTTGGCTGAGATGCCCTGAACCTTGTCCTTAAATAGCCCTAATAATCAGGTGACCCCCTTCGGCCAGTGGGATCCCTAGCCCTAACCAATCACAACACTAGCCCTGAGCCCTAGGACCAATAGGAGACCAAGCCCTTATAGCCAATCATAGCCCTAGTCCCAGCACAAATCTGGCACGAAACCCTAAGCCCTACGTCCTATAGAAAGCACAGTCCCAGGAACCAATACGAAATCCTACATCTATCCACCAATCAGATCACTAGCCCTAAGCCATCAATAGAATTACTGATCCAGGAACGAATCGGTACCCTCAAATACCCAAACATTGAGAACACTAACCCTAATCCATTAGAAACACCACATGCAACTACCAATCAGTGTACACAAGTAGCATCCAATAGCAGCCTATATAAGGTTCCTGCGACCACAGGCAATGTTTGCTGGCCAAGGAGTTCGATTCTGCTCCTCAATTCAGAATCTCCTAGTACAGTGTTTCCCAAACTGTGGTCCGGGGACCCCCAGGGGTCCGTGACACATTCCCAGGGGGTCCGCAGGCAGCAGTTTAAAAAGCACTGCAAAGTTCCTTGTATAATTAGCAGTTTTCGAGCAATAATAAAAGGGTCATGATAATGCCAGTGATTAATGTATCTGCTGGAGAGAGAGGAGAGTTTTGTCCAGTAGCAGCGTTGACTTATCTAATGTAGCACAGAGGGTTAATATTCCTACTGCCAAGAAGGTGTACCATGCAATTTAAAAAAACAGTATTTTATGTGCATAGGTCAGTGGGTTACTGCTTTTGTCACAGAGATTCTTTTGTTACTGTGCAGTTCATAAGTGACAATCGTAATCTAGCACAGTGACCTATAAATTGGCATCAAAGAGCTGTTTGCAAACTACATAGTACAAGTTAGTAACTTATGTTTTTCCCAATCTTTCATTATCCTGATGCTGCTAAAAAGGTTTATTTGGGTGGAAATACGTTTTTATTGTTAAAGTCCATGCTAACCACTGTGTTATGTTCTGAATCCTGAGTTTGTGCTTCTCCAGACCAAGCACTCTTTAAAAATGCCTATCAGTATGAATGACATGTGAATCCTACACCTTGTAGTCCCCTTTGTCATATGTAACATTTTCTATACACTGATTTACACGTATGATTCATTGTCTCTATATGCGTGTGATGTAAAGTGCTCTGACATCCTACAATGGTATGAGAGAGGCTATGGAGAGATGAGAGGCACTGTTGGAGGGTGCTAGTAAGGGATCATTGAAGAACCCCAACAAAGACTGTCACATCCTGGTGCATAGTAAGGTCTTCGTTTACTATTCTTTCAAAGCTGATACAATTAAATATATAGTGATAAATGTGTTGTAGACTGCAGTATTGCATCCTAAATGTTTTGGGGAGGAGAGCGTCCCAAAGCCCCCTTTGTAGTGGTCAGGCCCACTCGCTGCACTTGGTGTGCACCGTGTGGGGACTGGTCTGGAAATATTTGCCAGGGCTGCTTTGGGTTTCCAGTCTGGCCCTGACAGGAGCAGGAGCCTCGTAGAGCGAAATAAAATCAACCATTTAAAAGTTAGTCACAGAGATGCAGCATCAACCTTCCCATTACAGTTTTAAGTTTTTTGCAAATTCTTTCAATATAGAATAGTAAGGGGGATACTTACAACAGAAGTGGGTGAGCATGTCGTTAGCCTCCTTGGCTTAACGACACGCTCCGCCACTTCAGAAACGCAGGGCTGCACCATATTTACAAGAATATGGTGCAGTCCTGCGTTTTCGATTGCGCTACACTTAGCAGTGTAGCACCAAGGCAGGCACCCTTGAGCCATAGTGCAAGGGTGTCTGCGCGCAGGGGAAGATTTTTTATGTACAGGAAGGTCCCCCTTGAAATCTTGAAATGCAGTTTTGTCACTTCTATGTGTGCTGCTTAATGCAGCACACATGGAAGTTAAAAAATGTCCCTTTTTTTTTAAGATTGTTTATGTGCAGGAAGGGTCACCTTCCTTAACATAAACAATCCAAGGCATTTTGCTTTTTCCATGTGTACTGCACAAGGCAGCACACATGGAAATAGCAAAAACGAGGGGAGAGAAACCATTTCTCCTCATTTCGACAAGTTAAGACCAGGTTTTCCCTAGTCTTAATTTTGGCCCTGCCTCCTATTTATGCTGTCCTTGTAAATAGGGGGCAGCATGAAAATCAATGGGTGTTGCGGTGGAACACCCACTGCCCACCCCTTTCACGCTAAGCATTGCGTGAAAGGGGGTCTTATTTACAAGGCAGTGTTAAGCCACGTTATGTGGCTTAATGCTGCCTTGTAAATAAGGCGAAGACCCTATCGCCCCAGGAACGTCGCAAAAAGTGGTGTTCCCAATGGCGATAGGGGCTTGTAAATATGCCCCTAAAATCCTTAGTAATTCGAGTATTTGTTTTGTGTGCACATGTGTTTATTTTTTTACAAATTACCTTATTAATGTTTGAAATTTAAATCCTACAAATTGCTTGGGGGTCCCCGGCTTCCAGTGGTGACTCAATGGGGGTCCTCCGGAGTCAAAACTTTGGGAACCACTGTCCTAGTAGACAGACAGGCTCTAGCCACACTTTGCAGTTCTGCAGGTAAGGGCCTAACAAAACTTGCCCTCTAACAATACTGTTTGTACAAAACTTTACTTACTCTCCTAACCACAAAATGTGTGTACAATCCCTAAAAAAACAGCTTAAACAGCTAACAGCAGATTGCTGCTGTCTCAGAGCACCCTCTGTCCGCTCTCTGATATATTGATATATAATATCTCTGTTGCTAAGGGGGGGGGGGGGGGGAACTTGTTACACGCACTTGCTAACACAAATTGGGACTGCGGGTGGATTGCTTAATACACAGGTCTGAGCACAGAGCAAGGAAGAAATTAGGAGGGAAAAGCAGGTAGACGTGGGCAATGTGAAAAGACAACAGATTTGCACCGCAAATCCCTCAATTCAACAGGTAAAATGAAACTCTCACATTCAAGTTAAAACCACAAATTTCTAAATGAAACAGGTGAAAAATGATGCCATCGCGGTCAGGTAAAAGAGGTGAAAAGGATGCAGTCACATGTAGGGAAAATCACTTTTTAAATTTTAGGAAAGAGACAGCACTAGTATGACTTCTTACCACCTCCTGGTCCTTGGTTCACTGCAATCTTGGGCACAGGGTAACTGCAGCTCACAAAGATACAAGAGCATGTATTTGATCTGCATTGCCCTGATCTTAGTTTTAACTTCTGTAAATGGTTTCCTCTGCTGCTGTACCACTGCTATGTAGTCCAGAAAAATCATGACTTTAGCACAGTCTGAAAATACTGTCTATTGCATGTGAGCCACTGCCAGTATAGCACCTCAATTTAAATAGTTATGTAGTCTTCAAATTAAGTGGTATGGGGAGCTTCCTGTGGTGGTCTCTTTGAGTGCTTGATGCACCATACTGTCACACAGCAGGATGAGCGTTCTTTTTCTGGGACCCAGGATTTAAACCATTTGAAAATGAATTGTTCTGGATATTTGAGAAGTCCATGATATGCAAATTATTGCACCCAAGTCTGCCTTCAACATCTTCCGCTCGCCTTTCTAGTTGCACTATTTGAAGCATTGTAATGTCCGGTTTGAGGGAGTGCAGGGCATCCTCCTCTGAGGGGACCCGGGTGTCCACCAACGTCATGGAGTCTGCCACATTTTGCAGGTCTTGATGCAGTCCACACCAATACCTTCTATTTTCCCCCAAGACCTACATGGGAGTTATATCATGGGTATTTGTAAAGCACACCATCACGCTTGAGGATATACCTGCGCTGTGTAGGTGTGTATGTCTAGCCACTGATAGGGAAAGTTTAACTGAAAAAGCTAGTCTTCAGCTTCTTAAGGGAAGAGAGGAAGAGGATCTGCTATGAAATGGGGGAGGTTCTATGCTTTAGGAGCAATGTATGAGGTGACCAGTCCTCCAAGTCTAGTTCTGTGTATGCGTGGAATGTGTGCAAGTAGGAGTTCTGAGAAGGGAATGTATTTGGGTGGTTTTGTGGAAAGTGATGCGACTGTTCAGGTAGGATGGGCCTAATTTGACCAGTGCCTGGAAAGTATGTGTAGGAAAATGAACTTGGTGTTTATTTGTTTTTGGAGCCAGTGGAGCTCTTTGAGGTGCATTATAATGTGAGTTCTGCCTGTGAAGTTGAGACTGAGCCTGGCTGCCGGGTTCTGAATGGTTTGTGGTCTTCTGGGCAATTGCTTTGTTATACCAGCATAGAGGGTATTTCCATTGCCCAACCTGCTGCTGACCAGGGCATAATTGTCGATTTTTCTGGTTTTGCTTGCAAGCTATTTGAAGGTCTTCCTTAACATCTTCAGTGTGTGGAAGCTGAATGAAGTGACAGTGGTGACTTGTGCAGTCATGTCAAGTTTGTTGTCTATAATGATTCTGATGTTCCACCAAGGGTGTGGGTATAAATTAGCCCGGCCACCAGTTGGAGTCCCATAGCGACGTGTTCTTACTGAAGATCACTACTACTGTCTTGTCGATCACTACTACTGTCTAGGGTGGTGCTAGCACCTCCCAAGGCAGGAAACCTATTGTCCAAGACTCCCTCACTGGAAGAACCCCTAGCAGCAGGAGGTCAGACTTGTGTCTGTGGCAGCAGCATCCATTTTGTGATGCTGGGGCTCTGGTTAACTTTAACCGGGTATTAGGTCTTCAACATGTCTTCTCCCTCTAGAAGGGGGGAATACTATCCTCATCACCAGAAATGGTGTGGGGGTATTATTCCAAAGTGTTAGACACCTTACACGACATGTTTTGATAAAGCCAAACCATAGTTACCATAACCGCGAGGATTATAAGGCACTTTAAGAGTATATGGTAGGCGATATCATAGAACAGCTATAAGGACATGGTTCCGAAGGCTGCAGACAGGCTCAGCTCATGCTAGAGCACCATCTCACATGTTACCAAGCACTCTGCCTTCAGGATTGTTAAGGCCTGCCTTAGGAGTGACTGAAAGGTTACCCATCTGTCTATATATAAGGTAGGTATAGGAATACTATACCTAAGGAAGGGGTGATTACACAACCTTGCCCCAGCTGAGTGATCAGCCAGTTGTGTCATGATGGGAGGCCAGCCCCTGGTAAGCCTAGGGTACACCTATGCCCTGGGTACCTAAGGTACACTGTACAGGGCCCTATAAGGTGATCCTTACCAATTGGGTTATGTACCTAAAGTACATAGTGTGAATTTAGAGAGAGAACAGCTGGGCTGTGGGTCTGATTAGCAGGCCCACAGCCACATCTAAGTCGAAAACCAGTGAAGCAAAAGCAAAACGTTGGGGTGACCATAGGAAGCAGATCCTACTCTCCTACACTCCACACATGGGCTTACGTGCTTATGAGGAGTACGGTGCTAGGTTGACAGCTATCGTTCTATTTTTTAAGAAGGTGCAGATCCAGCGGACAGCAGGTCCTTTGATACCAACTTCGTGTAGGCGTTTGAGGATGGGGTGTGACCCAATGTGGATAGCTGCTGAGAGGTCCAGGAGGATAAGGGCTACCATCTCTCCTCTGTCTAGGATCATGCAGATGTCATCTGTGGCATTGATGAGCTTTGTTTCTGTATTGTGGTTGAGACTGAATCCGGATTGTGTGGCATCTAGGAACTGGTCGTTGCTGAGGTAATCAATCAGGTGTTGGTTGATTAGCTTATCTAAGACCTTTGGTGGGTAAGATGGAAGGGAAATGGGTCTGCACTTGGCGAGCTGGCTTAGCTAAGGGTTTCTTGAACAGAGGCTGGAATGTGTCCGGGAAAGCGTCTTAGTCATTATGGCATGGAGGATGAGTGTTGGTGCTTTCTAGGAGTCCTTTGGTGGAGGAATAAAAAGGAGCCCCATAGTAGAATGGACTTCATGGTGGTGTTTGTTGTGTGGTGGAGTTGGTTGTGTTGATGGTTATGGTGAGCCACAAGTTCGGGGTTTGTTTCGCAGCCGTGATGGAACATTAAAGTGTGAGGGTACTGGGGTCCATCAAAGAGAGTCAAAGTTGGTGTATATAGAGGTGATTTTTTTGAAGAGTAATTCTGAGAGTTTTTTACATAGTGTGAGAAGTTGGCCTGATATATGATGTCACTAATTCTAGTGTACACCTTGTATCAGTCCAAACAACCCTTATGGTGATTGGTTGTAAAGTCAACCTTATAGACCAGCTATCCTAGTGTTAGCATAGACAAGAGCAGTCTTAGACTAAACTCTGAATGGCATGTGAAGCCATCTGTTATACCATATGTAATCCCTTGAATACCAAATGAAAGGACACCACAACAGATATATATATAAAATAAAGTGTATTTATTCTAGTCAAACCCTCAGCACTCTTTATGAGATTCGAGGTAAGTACAACACAGTCTTATTTAAGCATACATTAAGTCACACAGGTAAGTAATACAGTTAGGCCCTAGGGGCCACGCAAACCATATACTAAGTAAGTGGTATAAGGACCACTGTCACGGAAATAGGATAGGCCTAGGCCTAGGGAATCGCTGGGGCTACACTATACTACCCAGGGTTAGGAAGTGGGAGGCCCACGGGATTCAGGTGCAGAGTGGAAACACTCACGCGTAATGCGTATAATCGATAGAAATAGTACAGTTTAGAATTAATAAGCTTTAGGACACTTCTGGAGTAGCTAGGAAGTCGAGGCTTGAGAACTAGACACTAGGATAGTCAATACCCTGATGAGCACCAGAGTACCCAAGTTACCTAGCCCACGGGCTGCGGGTGCATAGGTGTGAACTTGCGTCAGGTTTCGTCGTCGACTCCTATGGATGCCAGAAGGAAAGATGCTGACAGGCAGTCAGTGAAGAGTGTCCGGTGGATCCCAAGGCCGAGATCAAGAAGGAAGGATACCTGCAAGCAGAAGGGACAGAGTCTGGGTCACTAGCCAGTGACCACGTGGAACCAGGCGATGTCGGGAGATTGCAGGTGAAGAGGTGAAGCTTCTCGCAGCAGCCACGGGTACCAGGAGGCGTCGAGGACGACCAGGACCAGGAGGCGAACTGTCCCACGAAGGCTCGTGCTGTCGGCGGCGTCGAAGTCGAACTAGGACTCACCAAGCCTTGGCAAGCGGAATCCACGAAGAATGGAGGACTTGCTTCTGGTGCAGACCAGGAAGGTCTGGGGTGCTTCTCTTTTACAGAGGAGCAGGAGCCAGTCTGGAGGAGCCAAACCAGCAGTGGAAAATTGAAGGTGTGTCGTCGCAAAGGTTACTAGCCAACAGGCAAGCAAGCGGACAGACGCGGCAAGCAGGAAAATGCAGAAGGGCCCCACGCAGGACTCGTGGAGTGTGGGGGGCTGATCTTCGATGCAGATGGTGCTTGGGGTTGGGGCTTCTCAATCCCCGGTGCACAACCTCGAGGGTGCCTCAGAAGCTGCGCTGGAAGATACTCGCCACTTTTCCCAGGTAGCCGGTCCCACGTATCTCGTCGCCTCCACGGATCTCAGCTCGGATGTGGATCAGGGTCGGAGAAGTCTGGAAGTCAAGGCTCTGGTTCTCCTACACATAGGTCCTGTGAGAGGTGATTTTATCTGCAGCTGGAGGCATGGTGAAATCTTGAACGATGGCGAAAAAATCCTATGCAGCTTATCGTTTCGAAGATGTGCTCTGCAAGCGCTGTGTACTCGTTATTCCGGATTAGCTGGTGGAAGTGTCTTGGGGTGGATTTGAAAATGTCGGCTTGTTCTTTACTTGCACTCCAGTTGCTTGTAGTGACTTTATATTATGTTACAAAATGTATACAGCACAACAAATACTCCAAAGGGTGTTGTGGTGCTAAGGGAGAAGCAGAGGAAAAAAGCTGGGAAGGAAAAAGATAGCCCTATTTTCCTACTTGAATCCATTGAACACACATCTTAGTTCGTAAAAAGCCAGGTCTTTAGGCTCTGTCTCAAATTCAGTAATAGGAGGTAAGCCCTTGAGAACATGGAAGCTCATTCCAAAGTTTAGACGCTTTGAACAAAAAGGCTTTGCCACCAGAGCGAGTTTATTTAATCCTACACTCAATCCGCAATTGGGACCACCAAACAGCACAGGCAATGAGATGGCGTATAATTGCAGAACTTCTGAACATAGAAATCTGGCCCACTATGCTAAATTGATTTAAACACAAGTCAGAAGGACTTAAAGATAATCCTCTTTTTCACTGGAAGCCAGATAAGGGATTTCAGAGTCTCATAGGGTTGAAGAGAAGCAAGGGAGCCCCAATGCCAATCTGGCTGCTGCCTTCCGTATTCTCTGAAGCTTCTTTAGGAGACTCCAATCCAGACCCAGAAAAAGAGAGTTACAATAGTTCAGGCGACTAAGTATAGTCATCTGTATCACCACTCCGATGATAGCCTTTGGAAGAAAGGATAAGATCTACCTGAGCAGCTTTAACAGGAAGAAGCAAGTTGCTGCCACATTCTTTATATGTCCTGCAAAAGAAAGTTCTGGTTCCAGGTAGATCCCCAGACTTGTAACCATTTTAGCTGGAGCTGATGAGGGCCACCAAGTGTCAGGCCAAATATCAAGCAACAGCAAGTCTGGGATATGAGAGTGTTTTATCCACAGTACCTCCGTTTGTCTAAGTTAAATTTAAGCAAGTTGATCGGCCGCAATTCCGACACCTCTGCCATAGAGAGATGGAATGGTTCCAAAGACTAGCACCAGTCCCTTCCAGCTGGATGATGAGCTAAGTAACATTTTTGTAGTTCATGCACCGGAGGCTAAAATAATTTGAGTTGTATCAATGACTGGATGTAAAAATAAAAAAAGACGTGGTGCTGGTCCCTGAGGATCTCTGTGCTCAAGGTATTATACTCTGACATAAATGGAGGTAAGAACACTGGTGCAGATCCTATCCAGATTAAAGGTTTCAGGCAGTCTAGTGCCTTGCTTCCAATGCCGATCTCCTGTAGCCTGGTCAAAAGAATGGAATGAGATACCTTATTGAATACTGTGGACCCGTCTAACAATACCAGGGCTTAACATTCTGCCTTGTTTGTCAGCATTTGAAGTTTCTCCACCATAGCTAACAGGGTAGACTCTGTACTTTGTGGTGGACGAAACCCTAACTGAACAGATTCAAGGATTTGTTCATTAGTCAGCACTCAGGCAGGGGTTGGTTGACAGGTTTCGCCTCTATCTTCCCTAAACGGCAGCAGAGAGATTGGTCGATAATTATTAAGAATGGCTGGGTCAGCGTTAGCTAAGGTCACTACCAGGGCTTATTTTCCACTCATTTGGAACCTGTCCACTCTGTAAAGAACTGTTACAGCGCTCCAATAGTAGAGGGCCAAGGACCTCGAAGCCTGCTTTACAATGGGATGGGGGCGAAGGATCCAGTAGTGGCCCTGATTGTAAACCTAAAGTGATTGAAATGAGCTTGCCCAGAGTTAGAGGCTCACATTTTCCAAATGGATACTGAGGACCACACAGTCTTTCTCAGAGGACATCAGCATACCTCCCTGCCCACTCCAGCAGAGCATCAGGGCTTCTCCCACCTCTGACATACAGTAGTCCCAAGCAGGGGACTGAGATTTCAGGATGATGGAAACATTCTCTTAAATTTTCTTTATCAACAGTTTATCAGCCATCACCTCGGAGTTCACAGTTTGATTTGCTCTGCATTTAGGCCCTTTTTGTCATTCTGTGTTCTTCTGTATGCCAACTGGCCTGTGGTCTTGCTCCTGCCATTAGGTTGTGTTTGAGAGTAGCCAAGTTGTTGGCGCCGATTGGTAATCCAGTTGTTAAAGTTCTTGATGGTTTCTGGCAGGCTGCTGGTGAGTTTGGACCTGTGTGCAGAGAAGGGGGAAGCCCAGTCCTCTTCTGTGATGTTTTTCCAACTGAGGCATGTAGGTCTGGTGAAGGGGGATCTTTGGTGTGGGTGGAAGGGATGGGATGAGAATTCTGAAGTTGACAAGGGTGTGATCTGTCTAGCCCATATGTTCTGAGTTTTTTTACTATGATTTTGTTTAAGGAGGTGAGGATCAGTATGTGTCCGGCAACGCAGGTGGGTTAGTGGACATGCTGGGTGAGGCCGAGGTTTCCTTGGTATCTAGTAGGGCCGTAGACTTTGGGTTGATGCGGTCTTCCAGATGAAAATTCAGTTATCCAGGGAGAATGATTGTGCTAGAGTTTGATGACGGGTACAACTAAGTTGGCGAAATTGGTGCAAGGTCCTGGTTGTCTTTATACGAGGGCACAGTGCAGAGAGAATTTGGCTGTGATGTGGAGTTTGAAAGTGAAGATTTCATGTAACTTATGGGGCTGTCTATGTAGGTGGTGCAGCTGATGGTGTCCTTGAATATGATGGTAGGGCTCTGCTTAATGTCACGGATAGCCTGGAGGGCTGCGGCTGAGGTTAAATGGTTTTCTTGTCGACATGGATCTCTGGATCCTTTGATCTGTTTCGTTTGGCCTTTGTCCACTGGCTTTGCGTAGCGATCAATCTTGCTTTGAGTGGGGGATGCCACCCCTCCCTATGATGCTTGGGTAAGCACATTCACCCAGAGTGATTTACTCATGGCTCCTTTGTCTTGGCAGGGACAGCGGATCACCAAACATTCTTGGGGGTGTCTATGGACACTAGCACTACAAAGCTTGTTCTTCCTAGTGTATCTTCAGTGGGCCCACTAACAGTTGACTTGGCCAGCCTCCCCGCCTTAGTACCAAATCACCAAAAGGCCTCTGTTTCTGTCCAGGAGCACAATCCCACTAATTTGGTCTCAGAGGCATCTCTCAGCCCAGAGGGGACTATGAAGCAGGGGGAAGTGCCAAAGAAAAACAACCCAAGCCATCCACTCCCTTCTGGGGGCTCCTGGGTGGATGTACTAGTCACTCTTCCCCTAGTCAGGCGGAGGGAGAGAGTTGAGGTAGTCCCCGCCAGGACCTACAACCACCCCTATTGAGGTTAAGACACATATCTTTACAGAAATCTTTCAGCCTAGGCCAGCCACATCTAAGCCCTTGCTCCCATTCCATGAGGTCCTCATTTACACCTTAATGGGCACCTGGTCAAAACCCTGTTTCTTCGCACCTGTAAGTATGCAGCTGGTCAGGTGTCATAGACCGGACATAGTGACCCTGATTTCCTGATTAAGCATCCAACACCTGAGATTCTTGTTGTTCAGGCCTCAACCAGCAAGGTGAGGCCCAACTTCTTTCACATGACTCCCAGAGGTAGGGAGGCTTAAGAGGGTTGAGATGTTCGAAAAGTTAATGTTCCTTTCCAGCACTCTGGCCCCCTGAAGCCCTATAGCGGTGAGCAGGTTCAAGTCCAGGCTAGCTCATGGGGTCCCACACCCCTTCTCCACACCACGGGTACGCTGCCAGCCCCCAGTGCCTCCAGTCACAACTGATCAAGCCCTGACAGCTCTCTGGGTCTCAGACAATCCTCAGGCCAATCAGGCTGTCCAGTCACTCCTGCTGATCAGCGTCATCTTCCGTCGGTGCACCTCCGTGCTGGAGTAGAGGAGGAAGAAGTAAGGCAAAGCAGTGACAAGGAGGCTGCCTCTGTTAGCCTCTCATCTGTCATAGTCCAGAGCCGTGTCTCCCTTTGGGGTGTGAGCCGCTTCCTGTGTCCGTGTTAGGGGCGTGTGACACCTTTCTTCTGCCACCTCTAGCTCATCAACAGACCCTCAAAGTAACTGGGGCTATGCCCGCCTTGGGAACCACGTCATCCCAGCATCACCACTTCAGTTTGGTCTGTCATGGCTTGTCTCACCTGACCTGACCTGCCATTCGTCTAGGATTGCATCAGGGTTAAGATTTCCCTCCAGAGGGGTATTAGTGGTCACCATCAAGACCCTTTTGTCTCAAGTTGGATGGGGTAGGGAAAACAGCATTCACAGTTATCCAGGGAGGATGATTGTGCTAGAGTGAGAGGGGCCTAGTCGGCCTACCAGCCAAGAAGGTGAGATGCTGGCCCTTCTCGTCTCGCCATGCGTGTCACCATCACCCTGGACTTTATCTGGACTGAGGAGGAATGATTGTCTGGTACATGGGGGTGAGGGATGCACTGCTGTACCAGGATGGCACCACATACTGTTACTCACTTCTTCCCTGGATCCCTTTCTGATGCGGGCAGATATTTGGTATTCAGCACATCCGGAGGAGGCTGGAAGCTACCATACTTCCAGGGAAAAAAGTAATAAATGAAATTGGGTATTGTGCTGGACCATCTTGGCATTGGTCCCCACCACTCTGGCACTAGTTAGTAACTCTGCCCCTCGCAGGTGGTGAAAAAATGAGGGGGTTACACCCTGTCTGTCAGACAAAATTTCAAGACTACACCAAATGAAATCCCTATCTCCTCTCACTTGCCGTGGTGAATGGATGCACTATTTGGGCTCTGTGTTAGCTCGCAATTGAGGAGCCGTAAAAAACCTGGACATTTCTGGATTGTAGAGGCCCATTGGGAGTCAGAGTGGTGTGGCTTGCATGGATCCGTGTTGGTTTTCGTATCCAGAGTCCAATCCGAATGTCATGGTATGGGTCAACAAAGGCTATTTTTCCCGTATACATCTGAAAGAAACCTAGAGCAGTTTTACTCAGTGGCCAACTTCTCAACATCCTGCGTTCCCACACTTTACTCGATTAAAATGTTACCTCCCAAGTATGGGTGGGCCTAATGCATGTCTTTGGAATTTGACCAAAACTATAACCAGGTTAAGAACTAATTGACACTACATTGAGCCATACAGTTAAAGTTTTGCCCAGTTCCCTTTGCTGATGTTAGGCCCAATGACAGAAGTGGGCTTCCTTTTTTATCAGGAGAAGTGTGGAAGCTGGGTGGTAGTAATTTTGTGGATCTCCACGCACACAAGAAACTTTCCTCACCGGAACAGTCGGAAAATCTAAATTTATTCAAAGTTTAATTTAGGCAGGATATTCTGAGTGGGAACACTGGGTGAGCCAGTGTGCAAGAAAGAACAAATGACGTCAAATTCACATGATATTATGGTTAAACCCAAAATAAGAGTTGTACGGATAACCTCCATTCCTAAACTAATTTTACTTCCTATATACTCGTTTTTCATTCATTAGATTTTCCCATATGAATTG